>NC_137007.1:33521212-33578712 GCF_032717465.1 Coenobita brevimanus | reverse complement strand
GCTTAATGAAGGTATTATCAAACCCCTCCAGTTCAAAAAGCCTCTCCTAAGCTGAATAAAATCGTCTGGAAGCAGCATGAGTGAAAGCCCACTCAGGGATTCTTCCTCTAACTTCATTTTGATCTCAGTTAACCTTTTCATATTGATTTTTTTTTCATTCTTGTCCCTATCAGGCAATTTTTCTTTCGTTTAGGGGAACATTTTTCTAGGGATGGCATAAATAAAAAGTGTACGTGATATCTTATGCTCCAAAAGTGTGTGTGTGTGTGTGTGTGTGTGTGTGTGTGTGTGTGTGTGTGTGTGTGTACGGAGGGCATATGAGCTGGTGTAAGATAACCGCCCTGTGCATAGTGATGGCTTGGAAGTGTGTCTGGGTGTGGGTGTTTGCGCGCTCTCTGTGAACGTATGCGTGGGTGTGGGTGTGTGTTTGGTTTAATGTGCGTAGGTATCTGTGCGTGCTTTCTATGCGTGTGAGTGGGATGTGTGTGTGTAGTTTGTATGTGTGTGTGTGTGTGTGTGTGTGTGTGTGTGTGTGTGTGTGTGTGTGTGTGTGTGTGTGTGTGTGTGTGTGTGTGTGTGTGTGTGTGTGTGTGTGTGTGTGTGTGTGCACGCACTGTGTGAGTGGGTGTCTGTGTCTGGGTGTGTGCGTGTACGTGGGAGTGTGTGCGTGTGCGCGTATAGGCCACAGGATTTATGGGCCCAGACGCTTACGTTGCCATACATCACATGTCATCACTGTGTGTGTGTGTGTGTGTGTGTGTGTGTGTGTGTGTGTGTGTGTGTGTGTGTGTGTGTGTGTGTGTGTGTGTGTGTGTGTGTGTATTCAGTTTATACAGTTTGGTTCTTATTTAGGTTTACGTAACATCAATTCATTTCCGAAAGTGTTTTACCTTTTCGCTTATCAAAAATTCCACAATAGACCATTTTAATCTACTATCAATTATTTCCATATGCATTCAGTAACCATTCAGTCAATCATTCCATCAACCAGTGTTCAATTAATCCGTTTCCCAATAATTCTTCATATATTTATTAAGCCTGTCTTCAATAATTCGTTTATTATTTATTTCTATCTTCATTGCCTTATTCATTAACCATTTCTTTATTAAGTCCTTTATTCCTTAATTTATCCTTCCTTTATTTAGGCATTTTTTCTTTTATTACGTTTTTTTCTTTTAGGTTTGATTGATTTAATAACTCACTAAATCGTCATCTTCACATCATTTATCCATTCTTCCATATTCTTGTCGTATGTATGTCTTACTCTTCATATTTCAACTTTTACTTTCTCCTCTCTCTCTCTCTCTCTCTCAATCGTCTCTTGCCTTCTCTCTTCTTCTATATCTAGCCGTATTTCTCTATTCCCTTCGGTCTCTTTTCATTCCCTCTCCCCTTCCTTTTTCGTGTCTCCTCATCTCTCATTTCTCTCTCTCTCTCTCTCTCTCTCTCTCTCTCTCTCCGTACAGCGTGTTAATTGCCTAGTATTTAAGAGGCTTCCCAGGGCTTGCCTTGACCCCTGCCATTAAAAGTTATTGCTCAGTTGAGACACTCTCTCTCTCTCTCTCTCTCTCCTACATTATATTTGTTTTCCTGACTGACACACACACACACACACACACACACACCTCCCTTGCTGCTTCCTCTTTCTTTTTCCCTCTCACTGCTCCCAACCTTTTCTCTTCTCTCGCTTTTCCTCTTCGTGTTTCTCTTCCCCTTTCTCTCTCTCTGTCCTTCACGTGTTCCCCTCACTTGAACGTTTGTCCTCTTCTTCATTTCCCCTTCCTCTGTTTCTGTTTTAATTCTTCTACTTTACTTTTGCAGTTATCATTCTTTTCCCTCAACTACACATTTTCTTTACCATTTTTTTTTTCTGCTCAGGGAAGACTTATATTTTGATGGGTTATGTACAAAGTCGCCTCTTCATTTCCTACTCCCACTGGTACACCCACGCCCACACAAGCAGACTGAGCCATCCCCACAACACATAACACCAGGTGAGTTTTTAGTAGAGAGCTAGGTACGTACCACCTTGTATTTCCTTCATTAACCCCTTTACAAACAGAGGACACTACCTGTGCTTAATGAAAATCACCTGAAAATAAAAATAATCTATAAAAAGACGTCACTATATTGAAAGGCTTAATTCTTGTTATATTCTTAATCTCTCTCTCTCTCTCTCTCTCTCTCTCTCACACACACACACACACACACACACACACACACACACACACACACACACACACACACACACACGCACGCACACCTTCCCCCACCTGCTTTCATTTTTGCTCCTTTCCCCTTCCTGTTCTTTTCTCGCCCCCTCCATTAGTATCCATCCTTGTTTCATCCCCCCCCTTCTCTCTCTCTCTCTCTCTCTCTCTCTCTCTCTCTCACACACACACACACACACACACACACACACACACAAAACAGCCTTGCAACCCCTCTTTCACTGTCCTTTCTTTTCTCCACAAATCACTCCTCTACATATTTTTCAACTTAATTTTATCACAACTATACAACACAAAAATAATAAAAGTTACAACCATGAACTTAAATTCTTTCACCACCGAGCAGCTTCGTGGTATAAAAAGCTACTTAGTTTTATAGGTCTCTTATTTGCTTCTCTTTTTGACTGCCATCAAAATTATTTCACTTCTTCTAAAGCTTTTTTTTCTTTTTTTTTATACGCCTGAGGGAGACAACCCTTCCTCAAGGGGTAAATGAATGCTATATATATAACACCTCAGCTAGAAAAGAAAATCTCCTGAACTTAAAAAAAAAAAGTCTAGACGCAGGAAGAATAAGCTATAACAAGACATGGCGGTGATGAACATGACGAATATGCCCTTGAGGCAGAAATGAACAGTCATATAAAGAGATGTGAGAAAACTACCTTAGAGTAGGAAGGATATGGAAGAGATGATGACCGAATAAAATATACTTTAGATGTTTCCTTCACTCTGAACTTACTTAACTCTGTGTATTTAAGTATATACAGTATGTACTTGTATACTGTATATATGCTTTATTACGGTATCAATGTATCTAGGAATTTCATAATTACCCGCCGCGATTCACAGTGATACAGATATTCACCATAAAAAAAAAAAAAAAAGAGAAGTCACGGAATTCTCTATGTACTTTCATATATTCACCTCTTCAGGGGAGATGTGAGTGGGTGCGTGGGTGAGCACAGCATTCACGAAAACGCTGGAGAATTATTGTGCTTTCTCCCTCCTTGTGGATTGTGAGCTTACATATCTCTCTGTTATATTACTTAGTGTTTCATTTTCTCAACTTTTTGCTTGGCAGAATGAAAGAGGTCATTGGCAAAACATTAATTTGGTGAAAGTCTTTCTACGCCTTAACTATGAGGGATTTCTATGCCAAAAGTAAACAAATAAATACAGTATAATGCAAGTCCAATAATGATAAACCCAAGACGTCATGGTACTGAAGAGGTTTGTACAGAGCACCTGCTTACCTCTCTGAGTTGCTGCTCCCGTCTCCCACTGCCTTATTTTAGATAGATAGATAGATAGATAGATATACCGTATATATTATTATCATTCAGACTTTCCTCTTACTCCAGCCTTTCCTTACTCTTTCTCTACACCTCTTTTTATCCATCTCCCCTCTTCTTCCCCTCTCCCTTCTGCCATTCTCCTTCTTTCGTATTATTTCAAGTCTCCCTCACTTCATCTCTTATGTCTTCCTCGTCCCAGTTCTTCCCTGATTTCAGTTTTCTTTTCTTACATTATTCTTTCACTTCCTCTTTCCAACTTTTTTTTGCCTTTCCATCTTTTTCTTTTCCTCTCTCCTTCATTCTCCTTTCATTTCCTTTTATCTTCAGGGTCCCTTACGTTTCTTCAGTTTTTCTTTAATTCCTCACTGGTTTCTTCTGTATCTTCACTCTTCATTCCTAGCCCCTCCTTTTTCTTACATAGCTATCCTTAACTCACTCTCTCGTATATATATCCTAAACGGGGATTGTGAACTACAGGATGAGCCAATTCAGCCTGCAGTCCAATGGGTTCATGTTTCAAATGAACCTGGGGCTACTACGACTACTACCACTACTACTACTACTACTATTACTACTACTACTACTATTACTACTACTACTATTACTACAACAACAACTACTACTACTACACAAGTTCTTTCACTCTTTTTTATGTTCCTTTATTGCTCCTCCTTCTTTTTCTTTATGGTTTTCTTTATTCTTGTCTTCATTCATTCCAACTTTCCTTCCTCTCTGCTTTTCTATCACTGAATCTTCCTTCCTCTTAGTCTTCCTTTCTTTTCACTCATATTTCCATTAGTCTCTCCTGTCTTTCCATTCGTCTTTCCTTCATTCTTCCTTCCTTTCCTTCCGTCTTTCCTTCATTCTTCCTACTTTTCATTTTACGTTCCTTTCGTTCACACTTCCTTTCTTAAATCTTTCCTTACTTCCTTTGTCTCGTCTTTCCAGGTTTCCGTTGGTCTCCCTGCGTTTCCTTAACTGTCTCCTCTTTCTTCCCGACTTTCCCTTCTTTTTTTTCCCTTCATTTTCCATTCTTTCATCTCGTCCTTCCCCTTCATTCACTCTATCATTCTTTCCTTCCTCCTCTCCCTTCATCGATTTTAAAGATATTGTAATTTTTCCTCCTTCGTTTCCTTCTCAGTATTTTCATTCTACTCTTTCATTATCGTCGGTTTCTCTCCATCCTTACTTCCTTTCTTATTTTTTCCTTCTTTCCCACTGTCTCCTAATACTCTATAACCCTATTTTTAACATATTAACCTTTTTGTCTTTTTTCACATTCATTTTTCCTTTTCTTTTTCCTTTCCTATGTCTTTAGCTCTCCCTCCTTCTTCTGCTCTTCAACCTCTGTTTATTACTTTTCATTCTTTCTTTACGTACCACCCTCATCTTATTCTCAGAAACATTCCTTATTCCCTATTTCCTTCCCTCTTCCATCACTTCATTCCTCCGTTTCATGTCTTTCTGTCCTTCCTTGCTTCCCTCTTTCTCTGGTTACCGCACTCTCTTCACGCCAATAATTCTCCCATCCATCCATCCGTCCGTCAGTCCGTCCGTCCGTCCATCCATCCATCCATCCTTCCTTCTTTCCGTTTTATCTACATCAGGCTGCTGTTTTTCTTTTCACTCTTCATTCCTTTGCCTTTCTTCTTTCAGATTTCATTTTTCAATCCCTCCCTCCTCCTCCTCCCTTCTTTCACGTCTCTTTCCTTCAAACATTTACTCATTCCTCTCTCCAGACTACCTTCGCTTTCTTCCTTCCCTCCTTTCTTTCTCTTGCCTTATCCCTCCATTATTCCCGACTTACCCTCTCGCCTTTTTCGACCCTTCGGTTTTAATCTCTTCATCCTTTCCTTCATATTCCTTTCAAGCTTCTTCGCCTCTCTCTCTCTCTCTCTCTCTCTCTCTCTCTCTCTCTCTCTCTCTCTCTCACCTCCTCCAAGCTCCATTTTCACTAACAATCATCCCTCCCTCTCTCCTACTCTTTCACCCCACCTCCTTTTCTCTCTCTCTCTCTTCCTCCAAGCTCCATTTTCACTAACAACAATCATCCCTCCCTCTCTTCCACTCTTTCCTCTCTCTCTCTCTCTCTCTCTCTCTCTCTCTCTCTCTCTCTCTCTCTCTCTCTCTCCGTTTAATCTGGGTGTGAGTGAACCCGAGCGAGGCTAAGATGTCGAGTTATGACCTTAATCACAGTGCTTGGCTTGCTCTACCACGCTCTACTCTCTCTCTCTCTCTCTCTGACAATTTTATTCCATTCTGTTAGCTTTTGTTTCATGTTATCCCTTCTATTATATGCTTTCTTCAATGACTTCCCCCTCTCCCCCTCCCTATCAATTAATCTATCAATCTACCCCAGTAATTTTTGTAGGTATGTATGTACTCGCTTAAAGGCCGCCGAAGGCGGCCTCCGTTCGAAGTCAATTCCTATTTTCAGTCGAAAGGTAACTGAAATTTGAATTACTCATGTCGTGAGCAAGACGCAGCAAGGAATTTTCCCTTATTTTTACCCTGCTGGGACACCTGTAAAGAGAGAGAGAGAGAGAGAGAGAGAGAGAGAGAGAGTAGTGTTTGCTATTATCTTAAATTATACTACAGCCTTATAGTATATACTGTAATTTTAGGAGTATAAGGAGGGAGGAAAGAGAGGCGAGAGAGTGATAATACAACAAACACGTCGCTCTTCTCTCTTCCGTCATGCTGGTAATTTCAGAGCCGGGCCAAGGACGAATCCATCCCCTCCACTAAAAGTAAGTACTAAATTTCAAGCACCGGGAACCGGTGGCCTGATTGGAATGGATACTGTATTATTCTTCAAGTTGGAGCATTTTAACGGTACCTTGCTCTACCAAAAATTGCTCTACGTTGCGCCGTTTTGTTGTGTTACGGTAACAAACGACCATATAAAATTCGGATCATTATAATATAGATCAACAACTCGTCTATCTGTTTCTCTATCTACCTCTCTGTCTATCTCTCTGTTTCTATGCCCCTCGCCCTCAATTCCGCATCTCTTCTCCACGCCTCGCCCTCCCAGACACCACAAGAGGTACTCAATATTCACTCCCTTCGCCTGAGTGGGCTAATGCTTCGTGTGCAAAATACATTACAGGGTACACTGAAAATAAAGGAGGAATTTTTTTAACAGAATGATGAACAAAATATATTCCATTAATAGCTGATCTAAGTCGTTCGGAATCCTGAAAAAACGCTAAAATTTTAACAGAAATGACAGACGAAAGATTTTGTATTAAAAGTTAATCTTAGACGTTCGATATCTTTTTAAGTCAACAATACAGGAGCAGACCCTTTCTGTAGGCGTCTTATCGTCCAAAATAAATGTGAAGGAAACAGTCTAAGAAGTTAAATCACTCCTAATTAAAAGGCTGCAAAAGACGCTCTAGGAAATGCATCTCGCCTTGACCGTCTCGTTACTGAGGTGAACAGGACTCCTTGCTTTATTCTTGAGAAGGGTGAGTTAAGTATAAGTTACTGTTTTGCTCTGCATCACTTTCATTTTTAATCTGCTTACATATTAATTGAGGGGAAAATTATTATACTGTATTGAAGGGGGTATATAAGTTAGTTTTGTTTTGATTTTTTTTTATTATTTTCCTACTTTTCTGCACATTACTTGGAAAACTGACATACTGTACTATATTACACTGATTTACTTTTCTTGATTTTACCATTCATATTAATGCACCTGACTGTCGCTGGCACATGGCTACTGATCTCTACCTTAACCAGTGCGTGATGCATAGATGAGGCGGAGTCACGCGGCGCCCGGGTACCCCAATCACCTTGCAAACCGGCCGTAAACTAAACCTCCCCGTACCATTACAAATAATTATCGGGTACGGCAGCACGTAAATCGAAGCAGGATGATGTTTGATGTTCGTTAAAACCGTATTATTGGGCGTAAGTCGGTGATAAAGGGGATAACTAGCAACAGGAAGATTGAGGAATGGGAGACGGTGTGCGGATATTTTTTTTTATTCCATTTACTTTTCATTTATCTATTTACACTAAAAAATTGGCGAGGCTCGTTTACAGTACAGTGGGAAGTTGTATTTAGTTTGTATAGACCTTACGGAAATCTTACATCGGGTTGAGGTTGATATGTACTATGCAATGTGTTTATAAATGACGGAGGGGA
Source organism: Coenobita brevimanus (assembly GCF_032717465.1). Classification (NCBI taxonomy): domain Eukaryota; kingdom Metazoa; phylum Arthropoda; class Malacostraca; order Decapoda; family Coenobitidae; genus Coenobita; species Coenobita brevimanus. Next base: position 33,571,024 of record NC_137007.1, on the reverse strand, counting down.
GAGTGGGAAACTGAAGGAGATATAATGTAGGGAGAAGAGCTGTCAGGTTAGATGGTCAGTTCAGTAAGGCATACGATTTAACCCGTTCAGACCGAGGGTGTACTTTTTATCTTAGTCCCCCAATCTCCAGTTTTCTTCAGTTTACGGTCAACTTTCTCCATAACCCCTTAAGCACTCATTTCACTCTAAGCTGGTCCAGATTTTCGTCCTTCTGCACCTTATTTCACGTAGCTTAGTAGATGAGAAAGTCGACAGTACAGCTCTATAACTTTTACACAGCACTTCTTCGTGACTGGCACCGTATTCTAGTGTTAATCTTCTGTTACAACTCAGCATTCAAGAGGGACAGATAGCAATTTTAGGCCAAGTTTGAGTGAAAACAGTACAGGTCCATCATCTGTTGAATAAAATTGTATGGTTAGATGAAGAACAGAATATGAAAGACCATCTCTCTCTCTCTCTCTCTCTCTCTCTCTCTCTCTCTCATACCTTCTTCGTCCACCCTCCTCTTCAGCTTCATTTGCTCCCACTTAAGCATTCTCTCCCTCTTCCTCTCCTTCCTTCACTTCTCCTCCATTCCCTCTTCTGCCCCTTTGATTTTCTTCTCTATTTAATCTCTCCCTTTCTTAATTTTCCCTAACTTCTCTTCAGACTTACCTTTCCTTTGATGATAACTTTTTCTTCTTTCTTAGTTAAGTTTGTCCACCCTCCTCTCTCTCTCTCTCTCTCTCTCTCTCTCTCTCTCTCTTTCATACCTACCTTTCCTTTGATGATAACTTTTTCTTCCTTCTTAGTTAACTTTCTCTCTCTCTCTTTCTCTCTCTCTCACTCTCTCTCTCCTTTCCATACTGGCTTTGTTGTTTATTCATATATTCATTTATTTCTCTGGCCTTTGTTAAGGTTTCCCCCCCTGTTCTTTCTCATGTTTTTCCTTTCCCTCTCTTTCCTCCTTGCATCTTTTTCTCTCTTTACCCTCATTCCTTCTTTTTCCTTTATTCTTTTCTTTATTTCCCTCATATTTTAACTCCTAATACTCCTTTTCTTACTCTCCCTCCTCTCCCTTCCTTTCCATCTCTTACTTTACTGTTCTTTATCTTCTTCCTTGGTTTCCCCTTCGCTCTGAGTTATCTCCTTACGTTTCCTTTGCATTTTTCCTTCCACCTCCTTCTCTCCTCTCCTCTCCTTTCTTCTCTTCCTCTCCTTCCTTCTTCTCCTCCTCCTCCTCTCTTCATCTGTCATCCTGTTACTTTTCATTAACTCCTACTCTTCCACTCCCTCGCATTTCTCGTATATCTGTCTTACACCTCCTTTCATTCTGTTTTTCTCCTTTCTCTGTTCTGTTATCTTCTCTTACTTTCAGTCTCTTTGGTCTTATTTCTCATTTTTACTGTCCTCTGATATTTCCAGTCTTTATTTCTCGTTTCTCAGATTCCCTCTTTTATTCAATCTTTCTATTTCTCTTTCCTTCTCTTTTTCCAGTCACTTTCACGCTCATCTTTCATGTAATGCCTTGTTATTTAGACTTCCTCTCTCTTAAATTAGACTCCCTCTCTTTAATTCAGACTTTCTTTAATTTAGACTTTCTTTAACCTAGACCTTCTCTCTCTTTAATTTCTCTTTCCTCCTCTTTTTTTCAGTCGCTTTCAGGTTCCTCTTTCATGCTATGCTTCTTTAATTTAGTCTTTTATTTCTCTCTTATGGTACTGTTCCTTTCATTCACTCTCATTCCTTTTTCCTGCCATCCTCCTCAGTCTTTACAATTTAAAATAATGGGAGAAAGTTTGAAAATTAATCCCCTGTTAATTTTTATGAATGTGTATGTTGGTTTTTCTTATAATCTGTTTTCTTTCTCTTCATCTTTTCGTCTTCTTCTTCTCATTATTATTATTATTATTATTATTATTATTATTATCGCTATTATTATTATTATTGTTATTATTATTATTATTACATTATTGCTATTTATTATTATTATTATTATTATTATTATTACATTATTGCTATTTATTATTATTATTATTATTATTATTATTATTACTCATTATCAATTATTATTACCATTATTATTATTTCTACTACTACTACTACTACTACCACCAGAAGTAGCAGTACTAGTAAAGCAGTAGTAGTAGTAGTAGTAATTATTATCATTACTATTATTACTTATTCTTTTTGTTAATCAATACACCACGAGGAAGGAACTGCATACAACATATGAAATGCAGGTATAATTCAGAAATATTTGTCTTGGGGTCAAAAACGCGAACAGCTACCAACGTTCATTTTGAAACCATACATCTGGAGAGACATATCTGATGAAGTGTACAGTTGCGGCCGTAAATAATGACCCACATCACTACGATAAACACTGAGACAGCGAGCAATAACTTCCGAAATAAGTGGTGCGATCTATGGAGTCTATCAAATGTTTCAAAATATTATGTACCGATTTCCTAATTGTTCGACGATAAACTGGGTCGATATTACAGTCTGAACGGTACATGACAAGGTTACACTCTTACCTTAGCAGCTCTACCCTACAGGCACTACGAGAGCGACTTATTCCTGTCTTCTCTGCTTCACCCCTCCTTATTCTCTCCTTTACTTTTTTCCTTCCATCCTTAGATTTTTTCCCTTTACTGTCAGATCTTCTTACTTATTTTTACTCCAATTTTTCTTTTCGGTTCTGTTTTCTTCTCCAATTCTCATTCCTTTTTAATGTCATTTCTGTCCTTCCTTTCCTTCCTTTCCACCTCCTTTTTCTCCCTCCTTCCCTGCTTTTCCCTTTCTTCTCACTTTCGCCCCTTTCCTTCACTTCTACCTTCCTTCCTCCCTTCCCCTTCTTTTCCTTGTCTCCTTTACTTTTTCAGCCGTCTCATTCTCTCCTTCCTTTCTCCCGCCCTTTCATTCACTCTCCCCTTTTCCCTTTCTTTCATCCTTCCCTCCTTCCTCTCTCGTTTCTTTCCTTCACGCTCTCCTTTTTCCCTTTTTCATCCTTCCCTCCTTCCTCTCTCGTTCCTTTCCTTCACTTTCCCCCCTTTTCCCTTTCACCCTCCCCTCCCTTCTTTCTCTCTTTTTCTTTCCTGCACCCTCCTCTTTGTTCCTTTCTTCTCTCCTTCCTTCCTTTCCTCCCTCTCTCCGGCACAGTTCACGCCTGTCTTGCTGGCTTCCATTATCCCCTACTCTCCACTCCCACCTCCTCTCACCTCAAATCCCACACACTAGTACCTCACACCACCTTTTACCTGGTCCTTGCACCTCCAAACATTCCCACCGTCTCCTAGTATATCTCAGCAACTTTCACCTTGTCCTTGCAAGCTCCTACAACCTCTTACTACCTCTCACCTATTCCTAGCAAACTCTTATACGCTTCTAGTACCTCTCAGCTCCTCTTTAAACTTTCTAATGCCTCTCATCACCTTCTTACCTGATTCCAGCATGCTCGTAGATCTACTAAGTATCTCTTAGAACCTCTCACCTGGTCCTAGCAACCTTCTAGAACCTCCTAGTAAACACCAAATGATCTCATGACTTCTCAGCAGATCCCAGTCAGCTTTAACCACCCCTCACTTTATCCCACACAGTTCCTAGTACTTCATTCCGTCTTTTAACAGATCCCAGGCACCTCCTAGGATTCACACCTTCTCCCAGCGCATCCTAGCAAAGCTCATAGTACCTCTTAGATGGTGCTGGAGGGACGCCTTCACGTGGTAGCATCGATATAGCCAGGTAGATCTGATGTCCAGTCACACTAACGTCCCTCAATTTTCTGTCCCCTAAAGGAGGACCGTGGGTTGTGGTAAGTGTAATTTCAGCCAGCAGTCCACCGGGGTTCACTTCTAAATAAGCCAGAGATAACAACAAAAGCCTCTCAGCATCTCTCACCTCATCCCAGCTGGTTCCTAGCACCTCCCACTACCATTTAGGAGATCCCAGCCACCTCCTAGCATCGTCACAGTCCCCCACCAACTCTCACATGATCCTAACAGGCTCCTAGCGCTTCCTAGCACCTTTCACGTCTTCACACTCGATCCTAATTACTACACATCATCTTTTACCAGATCTCAGTGACTTCCCATCACCTTTTTGTACCTTTTACCCCTTTGAACACATGGACGTCTCTCTCTCTCTCTCTCTCTCTCCAACAGGTCGACCACAAACCACATCAAACACTGCCACGCCTCCATCTACACCAGACTGTCTTCCTTCTCCTCCTTTCTCCTTCTCCCTCCTTCCTTCCTTCCCTCCCTCCCTCCTTCACTGCCTTCTCTGCACTGCTACACACCAACCACGCCTCCCCTCCGATTGACATTCTTCCTTCCCGCTTTCCTTCTCTCTGTCTTCCTTCCCTCTCTGCTTCCTTCCCTGCCCCACTGCACTCTCTCCACCCTCACACACCACACGAAACACTGTCACGTCTCCATTTCTGTCCTCCTGCTCTCCATTATTCCATCCATTCCTCTCTTGTTTGTCTCTATCCCTCCTTCTCTCCTTCCATCATTCCTTCCTTCTCTCCCTCCCTCCTTCAGCCACTCCTTCCTTCTCTCCCTCCCTCCTTCAGTCACTCTTTCCTTCTCTCCCTCCCTCCCTTCTCCACCGCCTTCTCTCCACCACCACATCAAACATTGCTTTGCCTCTCCACATCCAGTACACAGTCTTACTTCCTTCCTTTCTTCTCTCCCTCTTTCATTTCCTTCATCTTTCACTCCCTCCTTCCTCCTCCCTTCCTTCCAAACTTCCTTCCTTCCTTCCTTTCTTTCACTTTTTCGTTCTTTCTTTCGTTCTTTCTCCCTTCCTTTTTCCCTTTCTTGTTTTTTATCTGTATTTCTTTTTATCCTTCTTTCTTTCTATCTACCTACATTCCTTCCTTCTCCCTTCCCTCCTTCACTGCCTTCTTCTCCAGCGTTACACTACACATCAAACACTGCCAAGCCTGCACCTCCATTAGGCTGTACACTAACCACTTGCTGTCCTCCTCTCTCTCTCTCTCTCTCTCTCTCCCTCTCCCTCTCTTTCCTTCCTTCCTTCCCTTCTTCCTCCTCTCTCCCTGTTGCTCGCTATTGTTTTCCTTCCCTTCCTTTTTTTTCCCAGCCTCCTGTCCTACTTCTCGGCCCTCTCTTTTTTTTCCTTTTTTCCCTCCATTGACCTCCTCCACTGTGAAAGGTGTCGTAAAAAAATGAGAGAGAGAGAGAGAGAGAGAGAGACAGACAGACAGACAGAGAGAGACAGACAGACAGAGAGAGAGACGTCCTCGGCCCGAATGAATTAACCCCTTCAGTTGGATGACGTTTTATATATTTTTGCTGTCTCTTTATTCGGCTTAGATTAGACTGTTCGACCTGAAGGAGTCACATATGGCTTTCACTAACCCCCTCCAGGAATACAGAAAATGCCCTAAGCTGAAGAAAATCGTCTGGTAAAAGCAGGAATAAAACAAAACAAAAATCGTAACTTGATGGATTTAAAGCACGTATTATTAGACGTCAACTTTTTTTTCCAAGGAAGAAGGAACCAAAGGCCAGATCCCAAGGGTGAAAACAAAGCCCCATCTTTCTAACATCATAACTGAAACACAAGAGGGAACATAAATGGTCTGAATTTTTTACCACATTCCTAATTATGCTGTTGAAAAAATAAATGCATTCTAACCATCCCCTGTCTTTCCAATTTTCTACCTTGTTTCTAATTATGCCGCGATGAAACTAAATTCTAACCATCTGTTATCCTCCCTAGACGCTTTATAATTGATTGCCATTAATAAGAAACTTGCATCCACCTTAGGGTACTCGGTTCATGAAGGTTTTATCTGACCCCTCCAGGTCGAAGTATATCAAGAGCTGAGCAAAATCGTCTGAGGGAAATAATACACTACAAAGGAAGTCCTGGGGGTGAGGGTGTTCAATAAAAGTGTAACGCCTTGACGGGGAGCAGTGAAGGAGGAGAAACGTCTTGATCGAGTGCCGTTAAAGTGATGGAGTGCAGAATTGGAGGAAGACGACTGGGAAAAGAAAGACGAGGAAGAAGGAAGAGAGAAGAAAGAGGAGGAAGGAAGAGAGAAGGACGAGGAAGAAGGAAGAGGGAAGGACGAGGAAGAAGGAAGAGAGAAGGAAGGGGAAGAAGACTGAAAAGGAAAAGAGAAGGAGGGGAAGAAGACTATGAAGGGGTAGACAACGATGAAGGAAGGGAGAAGAAAGGTGAAGAAGACTGGAAAAAGGACGACGAGGAGGAAGGAGGAAAGAAGGAAGGAAAAATGGAAGGAAAAAAAGGTGGAAAAGAGGGGTTAGCGAGAGGAATGAGGAGGAAATTAAGAGTAGCAAGAGGAAGAGGAAAAGAGGAGGAGGAGGAGGATAGGAAGAGGAGGAAATGGAAGGGGATGTTGTGGATATGGATGAAGGAGAGGACGAAAAGGAAAAAGGAAGACGAAGAGAAAGAGATAACCTTTTTTAGTGATCTTTTTTTTGGGTGGTGGGGGGTGGGGGGATGTTTTGAAATTTCTCCGTTCAATATTGATTCGTGAATATTCTAGGTCTTTTTCCTTAAGATGTGCGTAAGAAACTTTAACGCTGTTCTGCAGGGCCTTTGTCTGTCTGTCTGTCTGTCTCTCTCTCTCTCTCTCTCTCTCCATCCACCAAGGAATATCTATCTATCTATCCACCGACAAGTATTTATTCTCTACCTAACACCTTTTCCTAAGCTACTTATTTTGGCCATTATACTGTACTTTGCGCTTCTTGGCATGAAATGGATAAGTACTCACGGCATACTAGCTGTGTGTGTGTGTGTGTGTGTGTGTGTGTGTGTGTGTGTGTGTGTGTGTGTGTGTGTGTGTGTGTGTGTGTGTGTGTGTGTGTGTGTGTGTGTGTGTGTGTGTGTGTGTGTGTGTAACCATGAGCCAAAGTTAGCCAAATCTTCTCTACCGCCTGTGGCACTGGAAGGCGTTTTATGAATTCTCTGTAAGTGATGCCAATATGAAACACAAAACAAATGGGTACGAGCAGGAAGGACATTCTGTTGTCTTGGAAGGAAGGAGAAACATATAAGACGAGACAAAATGCTGGGAAAAGATTAGAGGATTGTTGTTGAAATTTGTCTTGACTGTCCAAACACTAAGAAATGAATCATCAGTATTGTCAGTTTTTCATAGAAGTATTGTTTTTATCACTAGCATTACATTCTAGCACTCCTATAAAGTTTCCTACAGGACTTTAAGTAGTGCAGGATGCCACTTCTCTCTGTTTTCCTGTACGGCTGATTTCGGAGGTTCTGGTGGGTGTGGGAGAGCATTTTCTTTTGCCACCCTGCTCATAAATGTTTGGAGAGAGTAAGACATCCTACTAACATCAGGGAAGGACCATCTACAAATGATCGTAAGGTCTGTGTGGTCTATGTACCTGTGTAACTAACTATAACTCTTCCATTTCCCAAGCCTCCACTCCCTACCTCTCCTTCTCTCTTCCCCTTTCCCTCTCTCTCCCTGTTCCTCCTCCTCTCTTCTTCCCTACTCCCTCAGTTTCCCTCTCCCATCCTCTTTCCCTCTCTCTCTCTCTCTCTCTCCCCATGCCTCCTCCTCTCCCTTCCCCTTTCCCACTCTCTTCCAGTCCCTCCTCCTCCCTTCCTCCCTCCTCCCTCCCTTCCCGCATAATTGAATAAACCCCCTCTCTCACTTGCCTCCCTCCCTCCCTTCCTCTCTATATACCTCCCTCCCTCCCTCCCTACTTTCCTCCATCTCTCCTTCTAGTCCCTCCACTGCCAAGAAATAAATAAGCCTCTTCGTTTTTTCTGTCATGAATTTTCTTCCCTCCCCCACTCCCTCCCCTTTAGCTCTCCCCCCCTCCTTGCTCCTTATTTCTTCTCTCTTCCCCTACTCTCCAGACCTATCTCATCTCTCTCTCTCTCTCTCTCTCTCTCTCTCTCTCTCCGTCTCACCCTCCCTAACCCCTCTCCCTCCTTCCCTCCCTCCCTCCCCATATCCTCTTGTCTCCCTGTCTCCACAGAACAGATGAACCTAAACCTTTTTTCTCTCTCAACATATTTTCCTCTCTCTCTCTCTCTGTCTGTCTCTCTCTCTCTCTCTCTCTCTCTCTCTTCACTGACCAGGGAGGGACAGCACCACGTACATATTTCTAAGATTTCCATTTAAAGTTGGGAGATTGTGCCCTTGCTCGGTCGACCTCTCAGGGAAATGGATGGAGATATTTCCTTCCTTCTCTCTCTCTCTCTCTCGTTATTAACTACCCCAATTCTTTTCTTCCTCCTTCTTACCTTTTTGTCTCTTACTTTCCTCACTCATTCTTATGTCTGTCTGTCTGTCTGTCTGTCTGTCTGTCTATCTCTGTCTGTCTGTCTGTTTCTCTCTCTCTCTCTCTCTCTCTCTCTCTCTCTCTCTCTCTCTTACTTTCCTCACTCATTCTTATGTCTGTCTGTCTGTCTGTCTCTCTCTCTTACTTTCCTCACTCATTCTTATGTCTGTCTGTCTGTCTGTCTGTCTGTATGTCTCTCTCCCTCGTGGACATGTTTCTTAGCGCTATACCTAAGTTCTCCACTTCGAAGTCTCTCTAGGATGGACCCAAAATAAAAATTAAATAAAAAAATACTATATCCATCTCCCCCTGCTCCAAAAGTCTCTCCAGAACCGAAAAAAAAAAAAATCGGCAGTCATAAGAAAACAGTAAGAAAAATAAGTACGTCATAGGGCTGAAGGGGTTAAATTTAGCGACCAAAATTATTTCCTGTCCCGGGATCGATGTCACGGTCTTTCGCACAGCAGTCCTAGGTGTGGGGGGGAGGAGGGGGGAGTCAAGGAAAAAATGGAGGGTGAGAAATGAGCATGTGGATAAAAAGGTGGGGGGGAAAAAGGAAATGAAGGAAAAATGAAGGGGACGATATGGGGAGAAGGGTGAAAGGGAAAGAGGAAAAAAAGGGTGAGAGAAATGAGTCAAAGGGTAAAAAAGGAAATGAAAAAAAAAGGAGACAATTTAGTGGGGAGAAATTAGTATATAAGAGAAAGGGAAACACTTTAAAACAAGAAAATACGGAGGAAAAAAACTACAGGAGAGAGAAATGGGTCACCAAGTAAAAGGAAATTAAAGGAAAATAACACGGAAAAATATCTAGCGCGGAGGAATGAGTAAACATGAGAAAAAGGAAGCGCATGAATGAAAACGATAAAGAAAATATGGAGGGGAAAATGGGTAGGTGGATGAAAAAGGAACAAAACAGCTGGTTAAAGGGAATAATGAAAGGGGAAAAAAATGGTTAGATGAAATAAGGTGGTGAAATGAAAGGTAGGCGTAAAAAAAACTACATAACAAAAAAAAAAAAAGAACAAAGGAAGGAAGGAAAGAGAAAAAAAAAGGATTGGAAGAAAGAAAAAGAAAATTGAAAGAAGGAAAGAACGAAAGGGGAACTAAACAAGAAAGAAAATGATACAGAAAAAAGACAGATAAACAGACATACAGGCAGATAAACAGACAGAACAAAAGAAAACACCCAATTCTAAGCCCCATTTTCTCGCCAGCTTAGGGATATTTTCTAGTCCCCATTACTGACACATTTATTTACCCAATTTCACCGTAATACCCCACAGTATATCGGTTATATTTTTCACTCTATGTCCATTATACCTCCTAAATATCGACACAGTTGGCATAAAGACCGTACGAGAGGCTGTTAAAGTCCCATAGGTAAAAATAAAGTGCTATGGAGAAGGCAGTAGAGGATTTTCTTAAACTTTCTTCTCGTTGGTAAAGTTTTTTCTTGCCATTCTTCCTTACTACTGCCTCCTTTTTCTGTCTACCTTTTCTATTATATATATATATTTTTTTTTTATGGATGATTAATAGCCTCCTGTACTTTATGACTTTATGTATGCCACGTCTGTTGATACAAACACTTTCATCAAATACAAATAATAATAAATACGCAAAATAAGTAAAAAATAATAAATACATCGCTAAGGAAAGGGAGTTACGAAGCCAATTAATCGTACAGCTGTGTTTTCGTGGCCTTAGAGTCACTGTTACCTGTCTTTATTTTACACATTACGCCCTTGAAGATGATAAAAAAAAATTGTAATATATTTCTTTATAATATATTTCTTCAGACGATTTTATTCTGTTTAAGGGCGGAAATTAGAAGTAAAAAAAATAAAGTTATATTTCCATTGAGTTTTTATGTATAAGGAAGCCTATTTTATCTTAATCCTTGCAACCCCAAAGAGATTTTATTGACAGAGAGAGAGAGAGAGAGAGAGAGAGAGAGATTGTGATATCCCGTCTCAAAAAAAAATAAATGGGAGGAAAAAAAAGTTGGAATGGCGGCCCAATTTAGTCGAGGCAGCAACACCAACGGATGAGACGGCTAGAGGCCCAACTTCTTATGCTCTCTCTCTCTCTCCCTCTCCCTCTCTCTCTCTCCCTCTCTTTCTCTCTCTCTCTCTCTCTCAACGCCTTTTTCTGGGTTCTCATTTCCGCTGCTTTTTTTTTTCTTTTTCTCAAGACAGCAACACCAATCTATGAGACGTCCAAGGAGCCCAACTTCTTATGCTCTATCTCTCTCTCTCTCTCTCTCTCTCTCTCTCTCTCTCTCTCTCTCTCTCTCTCTTTCAATAAAACATACTACTCAACCACATACTCTCCTTTCACCAAATCTCTCTCTCTATATAATCCTCTCCAGCCTACGCAAAGCCAGTCCCAGCAGAAAAGGGACTGTTGGGAATGAATAAGAAGGCCCTAGGATGATTCAGTATAGACGGTTCGGTAGTAGCGCCCAAGTGGTGACATGGAAAGGTATCTATCGCTATCAGTACGTGCGCGGCAGAATTGCAGGCCCTCAGGGAACAAACTGTGTAGTCCGAGTTTATGCCTCGTGTGGAAGGAAAATAAAAAAATAATAACAATAATAATAATATGAAGAAAAAGAAGAAATAATAATAATAAAATAATAATAAGAAGAAGAAGAAGTACAAGAAAAAAAAAGGAGGAGATGAACAAGAATCAAAATAAGCAAAAGAATTTCCAGTCATTTGTCATTCACTCAATCATCATTTTTTCTCTCTCTTTCCCTTTCTCTCCCCCATCATTTATTAATCAAATTTCTTTCTCCCTGTTCATCTTGCTTTCCTCCTATCAGCTCTTACCCTCTTCAATCTAGTCAATATCTGATTTTATGTTTTATCATTCAGGCTCTCTCTCTCTCTCTCTCTCTCTCTCTCTCTCTCTCTAAGTACCTATCTATCTATCTATCTATCTACCTGTTTATCGCACAAAACTTTCTTCACCCCTACCCAATAACTACTGATCATATTCTCTGTCTGTCTGTCTGTCTGTCTGTCTGTCTGTCTGTCTGTCTGTCTCTCTCTCTCTCTCTCCAAGATCATCAATTACCGTATTTTTTTCTTTTCTCTTTTTTTTCTTTCTTACTCTCTCACTCGCTTCTGTCTGTCTGTCTTTATAATTGAATTCTATTATTGGTAACAATTTTTTGCTCTTAATTCTTACTGAGTCCCCCCTCCCCCCTCCTCTCTCTCTCTCTCTCTCTCTCTGACAAGGTATAAATTATAAACTTTTCATTAATGGCTTTAAAAAATGTGGGAGGAGGAGGAGGAGGAGGAGGAGGAGGAGGAGGAGGAGAGAGAGAGAGTGTGTGTGTGTGTGTGTGTGTGTGTGTGTGTGTGTGTGTGTGTGTGTGTGTGTGTGTGTGTGTGTGTGTGTGTGTGTGTGCGTGCGTGCATGCGTGCGTGCGTGCGTGCGTGTGTGTGTGTGTGTGTGTGTGTGTGTGTGTGTGTGTGTGTGTGTGTGCGCGTGTGTGTGTGTGTGTGTGTGTGTGTGTGTGTGTGTGTGTGTGTGTGTGTGTGTGTGTGTGTGTGTGTGTGTGTGTGTGTGTGTGTGTGTGTGTGTGTGTGTGTGTGTGTGTGTGTAGTTCCTTTCCTCCAGTCCTTTCATCTTTTCACTTCTCCCCCTCCCTCCATTTCCCGTTACTCACTCCTTTCTCTACTTCTTCCTTCTTCTTCCAGTCTCTTCCTTCTCCCTATTCCTTCCGTGTTTATTTCTCATTTTCCTTCTTTTATGACATCCCTTTCTTCAGTCTCCCCTGTCAGCCTCTTTCCTTTCATTTTTTCTTCTCATTATTCATCCTCCTCGTGTTCTCTCTCTCTCTCTCTCTCTCTCTCTCTCTCTCTCTCTCTCTCTCCTTCACAGCTCTCATACTTTTCCTCCTGATGTCACGCAATCTTTGTCATCCTGCATCCCTCCCTCCCTTCACCCCTCAGTCTCTCCTTCCCTCCCTTCCCCTCTCCATCGCCACTCTTTCTTCTCCCTTCCCCCCCTCTCCCCTCCCCTCCCCTCCCATTACCTGTCGTTCCCTCTTCTGTCAATCAGTCACCTCATTCTCACTATTCTCGTCCCTCTCATCCTTCCACTCTCTCCCACTCCGTTCCCCCCTCCCTCTCTCTCTCTCTCTAGTCGTCCCTCCTCTTCCCTCTTCCCATTCCTCCCTCCCGTCTCTAACCCTTCCCTCCCCTCTCTCTCTCTCCCTCTCTCTACCCCTTTCCTCCTATGCATCTCCCACTCCTCTCGTCCCCCACCCTACCGTCCCTCCCTCCTATCTCCCACAAATCCATCCCTCCCTTTCTCCCTCCCTCTCCCCCTCCCTCTCTCCAGCTCCCCCTCCCCCCAGAAGAACATCATTAGCTGTCTTTTCAACATCAAAGAGCCTCGTTCATCTCAGAGGGGAGGGGAGGGGAGGGGAGAAAGGGAAATGGAGATCATGAGGGAGAGCAGGGGGGACGAAGGGAGGGATGGGGAAAGGGGGAGGGAGGGAAGGGCAGGAGTAAGGGAGAGCAAGAGGTAGCCAGGTAGAATTATTGGGAGGAAGGGAGGGACGGAGAGTAAAGGGAGGATGAAGGGAAGGGGGAAGAAGAGGATAGGGAAGATATGAACATAGGTAAGCAGGTTTAAAGTATTGGATACGGGGACTAGAGAGAGAGAAAGCGAGAGATGGGAAGGTGAAAGGGGTAGGAGGGAAGATGGGAGAGACTGACAAGGGGAGAAGGATAAGATCTACACAACATAGGGGGAGGAGAAAGAAGGGAGAGAGGGACAGAAACAGGGGAGGGGAAAGGAGGAAGCGACGGAGAGGGAGGGGAAAAATGGGAAAAAATATTGGAAGTAGAAAGGAAGGAAAATGGAAACATGTTATACTGTAGCTATCTCCATCAACTTGAAGGATCACTTGAACACAACGTGGAGGAGGAGGAGAAGGAGGAGGAGGACGGGGGATATTTGCGAGACAAGCAATATATAGGAGCGAAGGGTACAACAACAAGGAAGAAATGTTGAGGAATGAGGCGGGGGAATTTCTTCATTTTAACATTCTTTTACCACTTGCACTTGTTAAGAGGAATCTAGTAACGGGTGAAGTAGAAAAGAGGGAGAACTATCAACAGAATCCCTCGTAAAATAGACCCTACATCAATTAAATTCACGTCTTCGATATCCTTGCCTGAACCACACAAATCAAACGATGTTGTTGTTTTTTTTTACATAATTTGGTACATGAGTTAATTTTGGGGGTATTCTGCTGTCTTTATTTTTTTCTGCGCTAACAAATATTAATCTATGGTGCTGTCTGCCTCCCTCCCGTTCCGTGTCTGCTGTGGTCTTCCAGTTTGTCTGTCTGTCTCCTCTGATACGTCAAATATACTTTTTTTTATTTTTATTTGCGCTCTTTCTCTTTTATCTGTTCCCGGTTCGATTGTGTCTCCTAGGATCAGTCTGTCTTCCTGTCTGACTATCTCCTATTGTAATCTGTGTCTATTCTCCTCTGTCTGTGTGCCTGTCTATCTCCCGTTCTCCTGTATCATTCTGCCGTTCGTCTCTCTCTATCTCCTCTTCTGCACTGTCTATCTCCTAAACTATATCTATTCTGCCCTTGCTGTCTGTCTATCTCGTTTTCTAATCATTATTTTGCTGTCTGTCTGTCTCTGTTCTTCTGTCTCGGCCTCTCATTTCTCCTCTTTGACTCTGCCCTCCCTCTTACGACGCACTCTCCCTCCTTCTGTGGCAATCTCCCTTCTTTTCTTTCTCCCTTCTTTGATCTCCCTCCCACTGCTCTCCCTCCCACAGTTATACTCTTCCCTCTTATTGCCTCTCTCTCTCTCTCTCTCTCTCTCTCTCTCTCTCTCTCTCTCTCTCTCTCTCTCTCTCTCGCTTCAATAGACAATTAGACACCTGGGGAGAACCGAGGAGGAGGAGGAGGAGGAGGAAAAGGAGGAGGAGGAAAGAGAAGAGAAAGAAGGGAGGAAAGAACAGGAGAAAAAGAAGGAAAGAGAAGAGAAAAAAGGGAGGAAAGAACAGGAGAAAAGAAAGGGAGGAAAATAAAGGCAGAGACGGAAAGGAATGAGTTACCTAGATATACAGACCCCACAGACCTCTCTCCTAATGTAATGGTCCGGCCTTAAAATTACATTAATCTATTTAAAAAAGTAAATAAAATAGACAACTACCGAAAACAAAATAAAAAAAGAACAGCCAGAATGCTCTTGCTATCAGTGACCTTCAGCCAATTGTTCTTATCTAACCACTTTATCCTTGACTGACCTTCATCCGTTCCACCAAGTTGGGCCCAAATCGGTATCACACTGAGTTCGCCTTACCAATGGCACTAGGTTGTTCTTAGCATCGACTCGTCTCATCCTTGGTTAACTCTCCACCTTTCCATCAAGTCTGAACCCAATCTCACCAAAACTGTGTGAATTATACTTTTCACACACACACACACACACACACACACACACACACACACACACAACTAAAACCTCTACCTATCACCCAACCCTTGACTCTCCTTCCCCATCAAGAGCGCAGGGCCTCAGGGCTAGGCTACTTGGTCTACACATTTACGGCAAGAGTGGTCAGTCGCTGTCCCTGAACTGCACTACATCATCATTATACCCAACCAGCCCTCTGATGTAAACCCTGTACATGCCATCATCGGGCTGGAGCACCTAACCGCACTAAACCACCAGGCATCCATTAGGTCATACTGTTGCCATCCAGTGTAATATATGGTTCTCTGGGCAACAAGAAGCCATCTGGTTCGTAACTCAAGTGAAGAATCACCTCAAAGTAGCACTACATCAAATGAACGGATGGTGGGCTCCTCCACCTACCAAATTTAATCAGTGAATAGAGATGAGAAAGAAGGAAGGAAAATGAAGGTGATACAAACTGGAGAAAATGAGGACAAAATCGCAGCAGGAAAAGAGAAAGGACGTGAAGACATGATGAAGACGGACGGAATAAGACAAGAGAAAGAGAATGGCGAGAATAAAAAAGAAAAGATAAAAAGTGAACATGAAAGAATGGGAGAAGAGAAGAGAAGACAAGAGAGGAGGAGAAAAGAGGAGAGGAGAGGAGAGGAGAGAAGAGACGAGAAGAGAAGAGATGAGAAGAACTGAGAAGAGATGAGAACAGGAAAATAGTAAAACATAAGCCACAGCAAACAGTGAAGAAAGGGGTAAAAAAAAACATGAAAAAAAGGTAGAGTAAAAAAAAAGGGGGGGGGGTGAGAAAGACAGAGAAAATGGAGAAACGAAGAAACAGAAAATGAAAGGTATAATGAGGGGGAAATAAAGAAGAAGAAAAATAAAAGGGAGGTAAATAAAAAGGAAAACTGAAAGAAGAAAGGACAAATGGAGAATGAAGATGAAAAGTAAACAGGGGGAAAATGAACAAGAAAAATGCAAAATGGAAGAAACGGAGATAAGTAATAAGGAAAAATATATATGAAAAATAGATTTGGAAAGTGAAAAATAATGCAAGAGGAGAGAGAAAAAGAAAAGCAAGATAAAGGGACTGAAAGAAAGATGGGAAAGGGAGCAAGGAAAAAAGTAAGAAAAGGGAGAAAAGAGAAAATGAAAGAACCATGGGAAAAACACAAAGGGAAAAAGGGAGACAAACAACAAGGAAAAAGACAGAAAAAGAGGAAAAAAAAAAGAGAAAGACCCTGAGAAAAAGAGAAAATGGAGGGTAAAAAGAGCGGACAGTTAGAGTGAGGAGAACAAATGTCACGCTGAGTTGCCGGGGAGGGAAGGAGGGAAAGGGATGGAGAGAAGGAGGGAGGGAGGAACAGAAAGAAGGAGAAGGTGGAGAGGATGGAGAGAAGGAGGGAGGAACAGAAAGAAGAAGGTGGAGAGAAGGGAGGGAAGTAGGGCGGGATGAGGGTAGAGATGGTGGAAGGATGGGAGGGAAGAGAGAGACAGAGAGGGAGAAGTGCGAGGAGGATGGGTAGGAGGGAGGAAGTAGGAGGGAGAGCGAAGTACAAGATGGGCAGAGGAGGGAGAGGGAGGGAGGAAAAATACAGGGTAGACTACGAAAGGAGTGAGAGAGAGGAGAGAGGATGCAAAGGAAGACGGGAGGCGGAAGGGGGAAGGGAATGAACAGGAAAGGAAAATGGAAGGAAGGAAGGAAGAAAAGATGGGTGGGGGAGGAAGAGGGAGAAGGAGGAAGAGGGAGAGTGAGGGAAAGGGGGTACGGAAAGAGGGAGGAAAAAAAAATTGGGCGATTGTGAAGGTGACAGTGGATGAAGGACATGGAAGGGCGTGGATGGGACACAGAAAGGAATGCAAAAGAAAAAAGAGGGAGGGGGAAGGGAAGCGTGGAAGAAATGGAGTGAGAGAAGACGGGAGGGAGAGAAGAAATAGAGAAAAGGACGCTAGGGAGAGGAGGAATGGAGAAAGGAGAAGGAGAGAAAGGAAGAGAGAAATAAAGAGAGGAAGACTGAGGAGAAGAGAAGGATGGAAAAGTGAAATGGAGAGAGGGAAAAGGAAAGAGGCAGAGGTTGAGGGAAAAAAGCGGATGGATCGAGAAGCCTGGGTGGATAGAGCAAAGAGGGAGAGGAAGAAGAGGAAATGATGGAGAGAAGGAGATGAGAAGCGAGAGGTAGAGAAGAAGTGACACAGTAGCAGAAGGAAAAACAAAGGAAGAGGAATGGGATTAGAGAGGGAAAGAGAGAGGGAGACAGAAGGAGAGTAAGAAAAGGGGGGGGGAAAGGATGAGGGAGAGAGTGAGGAAAAGGAAGAAAGGAGAAAATAAAGGGAAGGACAAAGAAGTATAGGAAAGGGGAACGAAAAGAAAGGAGAAGGAGAAGGAGAAGGAGGAGGAGGAGGAGGAGGAGGAAGAGGAGGATACAGATAACTGGAGACATAGCAATGGGCTGGAAGAAGGCAGCGTGTGTGTGTGTGTGTGTGTGTGTGTGTGTGTGTGTGTGTGTGTGTGTGTGTGTGTGTGTGTGTGTGTGTGTGTGTGTGTGTGTGTGTGTGTGTGTGTGTGTGTGTGTGTGAGAGAGAGAGAGAGAAAGAGAACAAGGCAGCCAGAGGGAAAGACAGGCTGGGAGGGAGAGAAAAGATAGCTCCCTGTAACTCAATCTCCCTCACTAAAGGCTACCTCCCTCTTCTCTCCCTTTCCTCTCCCTATCTCCCTCCTTCCCTTCCTTCTTCCCCTCCCCCTCCCTAGCGCTCAGGAAATTGTGTCGCCTCAGTCCAGTAGCTCCCCCCCCCTCCCCTTCTCTCTCTCTCTCTCTCTCTCTCTCTCTCTCAGATGGTATGTCTTTCGAATAATGTCAAGGTCGGACCACCTTAAACGGACCATATGGTTTGCGTGATCTGTACACCTATGCAACTAATTTGCTCTACTTCATACATCCATTCTCTCTCTCTCTCTCTCGCTCTCTCTCTCTCATCCCTTTTCTACTCCTCACTATTCTTCCTCCCTTCATTCTTCTCCTCTCCTTTCTCTTTCCATCTCTCATCCATTCTTTACGCCCCTTCCCTCTGCCTCATTCCCATCCTTTATGCCTTACTTTTCTCCTCATTCCTTCCTTCTCCTTTCCTTCCTTCCTTCCTTCTTTTGCTCTTTTCCTTTCAGTATATTCTTTGCGGGTGCGTTTTCCTTATTCTCCTTTAAAAAATATTGAACCAGTATAAGGTAAAAATGTAAGTTATTAGAAAGTTCCATTGCTCTATCAGCCCCTTTAGCGCGAGGATTACATTATTTTATTCTTACTCCAGCCAGACGATTTTATTCAGCTTGAGACAATTTTTTAGAACCGCAGGGATGGAATACAGTTTTCATAAATTATCAAGCCTGACATAACCTAACCTACCCTACCCTACCTTACCCTACCTACTCTACCCTTACATAACCTTACCTTACCTTACTTTACCTTACCTTACTTTACCTTACCTTACTTTACCTTACCTTACCTTACTTTACCTTACCTTACCTTACCTTACTTTACCTTACCTTACCTTATCTTACCTAATCTAAGCTAGCAGAACCTAACCCAATCTAACCTAACTTAACCTCTTTCTTCCTTCCCTCCTTTCTCTCGGCCTTACTCTCTCATTCCGTCTTCATACCCTCTTCCTCACCCCCCATTTCTCTCTAACTTCTCTTAATTCTCTGTTCTTCTCTCCTTCCTTCCTTCCTCCATGTCGCTATTCCCTTTTCTTGCTACGTCCTCTACCAATTTTCCCTTTCTCTCCACCCTTTTCCGTCTCTTCTTCCTCAATTTTTCCTTCTTCTCTCAATCCCTTTCTTCTCTGTTTTCCTCTCTCTCTCTCTCTCTCTCTCTCTCTCTCTCTCTCTCTCTCTCTCTCATTATTACCTCCCTCCTCCCTCCAATTCATCTAATCCAGCTGAATGTTTGGTTCCTCGTGTAATATTACGCTGGGGGGAGGAAGGGGGGTAGAGGAGAAGGGGCGAAGGAAGATGCTGAGTAAGGAAGGGAGAAAGGGAGAGAACTGCATAAATAAAGAGAGGGAGAGACTGGAAAAGAAAGTAGGGGAGAGAGAGAGAGAGAGAGAGAGAGAGAGAGAGAGAGAGAGAGAGGACAGGGAGGAAAGTATATCTGAGGAAGGGAATGAGAGAGGGAGGGAGGCATTATGAGGCAGGAGCGGGAGGGAGGGAGGGGATAAAAGAAAGAAAAAGTCTGGAAAGAAGGGAGGAAGAAACTGGAAGGAAGAAGGAAACAGCTAATTAAAAAAAAAAAAAAAAAAGGGAGAGGGGATAGAGGGAGTGGGGAAGGGAGAAAAGTGATAATGAGAGGAAGGGAGAGAAGGGGGAGGAGGGAGAGAAGAAGAAAGGGAGGGAGAGGAGGAAGGAAGACAGTGACGTGGATAGACGAAGAAAAAGAGAGAGATTAAGAATGGAAAGAGGGGCGGAGGGTGAGTGAGAGGGAATAAGGCAAAGAAAATGGCACTAATAAGGAAGGATGAAGTAAATGGATGTGTAAGAAATGGAGAGAAGGAAGGAAGGACGAGAGAGAGAGAGAGAGAGAGAGAGAGAGAGATGAAAAATACATGATGGGAGGATCTGTATTGTTTCATGAGTGAGAGAGAGAGAGAGAGAGAGAGAGAGAGAGAGAGAGATGAAAAATACATGATGGAAGGATCTGTATTGTTTCATGAGAGAGAGAGAGAGAGAGAGAGAGAGAGAGAGAGAGAGAGAGAGAGAAATTAAAAATACATGATGGGAGGATCTGTATTGTTTCATGAGTGAGAGAGAGAGAGAGAGAGAGAGAGAGAGAGAGAGAGAGAATGAAAAATACATGATGGGAGGATCTATAGTTTCATAAATATCTAATATTTTTTATCTCTCGCTCTCTCTCTCTCTCTCTCTCTCTCTCTCTCTCTCTCTCTCTCGGGGGATGCTGTTTTTGGTCATGGAAGAAATTTAGATTAAGCGGAAAGGAGGAAGGAAGGACGAAATATGGAGAAAATGAAGGAGAGAGTGAGAAGGGAGAGAGTGAGGGGAAGGGTGAGGAAGCGAGAGTGCGGGGGGAAAGAGTTAGAGAGGAAAGAGTGAAGGGAAGAGAGTGAGGGAGGAGACAGTGAAGGGAAGAGAGTGAGGGAGGAGACAGTGAAGGGAAGAGAGTGAGGGAGGAGAGTAAGAGTGAGGAAGGAAAGACTGGGGGGGGAGGAACAGGGAAAGAGGAGGGGTTAGGGGAAAGAGGATGATGAGGAGGGAGTGAGGAGGGAGAGACTGAGGTGAATATGATGAGGGAGAGAATAAGGAGGGACAGGGTGATGAATGGAGAGTGAGGAGAGAGTGAGTGACAGGGGGAAGCAATAATGAGAGAGAAAATGAAGATGAAGAAAATGATGGGGAAACATGAGGACGAAAGAAGAAAAATTGAATGAAGGAATGAAGGCAGGAGGGTGAAAGAAACGAAGGAGCCAAAGTCCCAAATATCCTTCCACATACGTAAACAGAATAATAATAATAAAAATAATAATAATAATAATAATAATAATAATAATAATAATAATAATAATAATAACACTAATAATAATAATAATAATAATAATAATAATAATGGCTAAAAACTATCGAGAGATCACCCTTACATTGAAGTACACCTAAATTTTATAAGTGAACTAAATTTTCAGTAATTTGAAGAGACGCCAAAAACAATGTAAAGGACCAGGTGAACTCTGAACAGGAAAACTATACGTCATTCATTTTACCTTGGCGGAGATTCTCGTCTTTCTGCAGTTTATTTCCCGTAACTCAATGTCAAAATGAGACAATGCTATGGCCCTACATCCTTTCCACAGCACTTCTTCATGACTAGTACCATACTCTGATGTTATTCTCCTGTTACAGCTCAGCATTCAAGACTAAGGGACAGCATTTCTAGCCTGGTAAATGTGAACAGAGTATATATATAAGAACTGGATTAAGATCATACTCACACAGGCAGACCAGGTACTCCACAACTTCTTACCTGAAACAATAAAATATGTATTAGTATGTACTGATCTGACTGCACATGAATTTTGAGTAATAATAATAAAGTTACAATAGAAATTATCTTATTAATTTACACTAAGTTTTCTACACAACGCAACGCTAATCTACTATGAACTTACCTGTGCCTTGTAAAATACTATGGCCATCAATAATTAAGGTAGTTAAGGTAAAATGTCTGCCTAGTATTCCACTGCGTCTACTTCTCACTAAGGTTATGTCCGTCACTTGTCTATCCCTGACGTAGCGTATCATCATAATATCTATCTTCTACCTGCTCTTTTATCTACTGTAATTTCCTCTCCCCAGTCTTCCCAGTTCTCTACCCGTTCTTTCTCCCCACATACCGTATCCATCGCCTTCCAGCGTTATCTCCCCTTCCCTTTCTTCATTTCCCTTCAACATCTCCTCCCCCTTTTTTCCCCCACTCTCTTATTTTTGCCCCCCCCTTCTTCCCCCTCCTCATCCCCCTCTCTCGATTCTCATTCCCACCCTCCCTCCTCTCCTCCCCTTTCCTGATTGTCCCTGTTTTTTTCTTCCATCTCTCCCTCCCACTTCCCTTCCTCTCTACCTCCCTTCCCCTTTTTCCTCCTTCTTGCTCCTTGGCTTCTCATTACCATTCCTCCTCCTCTCACTTTTTCCATCCCCTACACTTCCATTCCTAATTTCCTCCACCCTCCCCACGTCCTTTCTCTTCCTTCCCTCCTTCTCTCCTTTCCCCTCCTCCTCCCACTCTCCCCTCCCCTTGCCTTCCTCTTTCTTCGTTCCCTACATCCTACCCACCACCCTACCTTCTCCCTCCTCCTTGCTTCCTCCCCTCCTCCCTCCCCGCGATTACAGTTATGGCTGGTGCATTTCCACAGACGCCCGCATTCATTTCCTCTCTCTCTCTCTCTCTCTTAGAAGCAACAGGAGGAGAACAGAAGTGAAAGAATATAAGAGGAAGAGGAATGGGAGGAGGAGAGAAAGGATGACGAGATATAGAAATTATTAGACAAACAAAAGGAATAAGAGAAAAAAAAAGAAAACAAGCGTAAGAAAGAAATGGTCAAAGAAAACATTAAAAGAAGTATAAGATGCAAGACTGTGCTCAAATTCACACACACACACACACACACACACACACACACACACACACACACACACACTTCAACTTCTCAACATCTTATATATTTTTCACCTGAAGGAAATCGTTTGATGATAACTAAATCAGACCGAGGGCGTATTTTAACTTTCCTCTGGCAATTTCCAGACGATTTTATTCAACTTAAAAAATATCGAACTGACGGGGTTAGGTACAGCCTTTAATACTCCTTTTGATATAAGATGCCATTCTGAAGTGAATATAATAATGTGTA
Source organism: Coenobita brevimanus (assembly GCF_032717465.1). Lineage (NCBI taxonomy): Eukaryota > Metazoa > Arthropoda > Malacostraca > Decapoda > Coenobitidae > Coenobita > Coenobita brevimanus. The sequence continues at coordinate 33,548,856 of NC_137007.1, read as the reverse complement.
TAAAAAATAATAAAAAAGACACACAAGAGGGGCGCTAGTCCTCAGGGAACGGCCTGTCTAGTCTAACTCCAGAATCGAACACGCATGAGGAAAAACAAAAACAAATAACAAACACATCCTTATACTCTCTTTTTTCTATAACGTGGCCTAAAATTCCCATCTCTCCATCTTGAATGCTGAGTTGTAAGAACTGACTGACACGAGATTATGATGCTAGTCACAAAGAAGTGCGACGGCATGTATGTTGAGCGATAGCATTGTCTCTTTCTGCCACATAGCTACGCGAAATAAGTCGCCAAAGGAAAAAGAAATATGGGCCATGGTAAAGCAGTATTGTGGCAGAAGGAACTCTGAAGCCTGAAGTAAGCCATACGATACAAAGAAAGAGCAAAATTGTATGGACATTGAAGAGTGTGTGGATGGAAAGATTGGTGTTTGTAAAGGCGGAGACAGGTTTAGAGTATGGTGGGGTCGACTGTCTCAAGAGTCACGAAAAGGGGTATCCTTTAAAGAACACGAGTTTATCTTTTGAAATATATTGGTAGGCAGACTTTTTTCCTGTTAATTTCTTCAAGTTCTTAACCCCCCCTCACCACGACATTCCTCTTTCATTCCTGCTATCTCGAGACGATTTTGTTCTTCTTAGGGGAAAAATTTCGACCTGGAGAGGGTTGAATACAGCTTTAGCAAACTCTCTTCACTAGTATAATTGTGCTGGAGAGGGGCGCCTTCACGTCGTGGCACCGAGATGGCAGGGTAGTGGAACTGTCGGGTTGTACAGACGTCGCTCAATCCCCTCCCTATCCCGCAAAAGGAGGATGGTGGACTGAACGAAACCTCAGCCTGCAGTCCACTGGCTTCACGTCTTAGATGAAACTGAGCTACAATAACAACAACAACAACAACAACAACTACTACTACTACTACTAATACTACTACCACGACGACGACCACGACGACTACTACTACTACAACTACTACGTTGATCTGAGGTGATGAAAAATCGTTTGGTAGCAGCAAAAACTTTTAAAAAATCCTTCACCTCTCACACTCCCTCTCCCTTCCTCGCACTTAACTCCCTCCCTCTCTCACCCTGTCACTCACCCTCGCACGCACACTCAAAATTGGCCCTTTCTTCACCCTATTTACCCCCCACACACGCACGCAAACAGGCTAAGAGGTGAACCAGAGATCAAAAGACGATGATGAAGAAGAGGAAGAGGGAAGGGTAGGTAGGAGGGGGAATGGAGGAGGGGAAAGCAAGGTGAAGAGGGAGGGAGGGGAAGCGGGAGAGAGGGATTGGGGCGAGGGGGAGGAAAAGAAGGAGAGGGAGAGGGAGGGAATGATGAAGAATAATTGAGGGAGAGGGATAGGGAAGGGGGAAGGGAGGGGGAGAGGGGAGGGAGACAGGGAGAGAGGGGAGAGATGAAGGGTAAGTAAGGCAGAGGGACAGGGAGGGGGAAGAGGAGAGGGGAAAGAGGAGGAGGGGCAAGAAGAGGTAAAGGAGGACGAAAGGGGGGAGAGGGAGAGGACGAAGAAAAGTACTTTCTTGTTTTCTTTCCTCCCCCCCCCTTTTTTTTTTACCTTAGGTTCTTTGGTCTTTTCTTTACTCTCTCTCTCTCTCTCTCTCTCTCTCTCTCTCTCTCTCTCTCTCTCCTCTGCCTTTTTCATCACTCGCCTTTGCTTCTCCAAGTTTATTAGGAATCCTGAGACCGAATGCTATTGTGAGGAATTATTATTATTATTATTATTATTATTATTATTACTACTACTACTACTACTACTGCTGCTGCTGCTACTACTACTACTACTACTATAACTTGGTGGTAGGTGGTGGCGAGCATCATGCACTCACTTGAAAGTAGTGTTGCCTATTTCTTCCTTCCTCTTTCTCAGTCTACCTCTTTCTGCCCTCCTCCTCCTCCTCTCATCCTTCTTCTCCCACTCCTTCCTGTCACTTTATACTACTCTTCCTTACACTTCCGGCGGCTGCACACTGAGTGGTAAGCCCGATGATTTCCTGTAACAAGAAACCATTTACTACGCTGGGTGGTAACCATATAACCAGATCACGGAGTGGAGTGGAGTCTGCTATGGTGCCCATATTAACTTGGTGGAGTGAAGCAAATGCAGCGTCCATCCAGGAACCATACCTCCACATTTTTCCACGCTCCTCGCTGTGGCGTGAAGCTGTCAGCCTGAAGGGAACATTGGTTGCCTTCGGTTGATGCGTCTGATCGGCCAGACAGACATAAGTTGATCAACAACAACAACAGATTACTATTACTATTATTATTATTATTATTATTATTATTGTTGTTGTTGTTATTATTATTTATCTACTCATTTATTAATTTAGTATTTTTAATCTGTCCGCGAAGATATTTAACAAAACTCTAGACTAAATAACAAGGCTTCTCCGCTATTGTAATTTCCGTTTTCTTTGTCTTTTCTTCACCTTTATCAATCGCGGTCTTATTAAAACCCCTTCAGTCCGAGGGCGCTTCTGACTTCCTGCTGCCTAGAGATTTGTATTTATTTATTTATTTATTTATTTATTTTGGGGGAAGGATCTCTATGTAAGACTTCCTGTTCCACGAAAAGATTATAGTGGCCTGCAGAGGATGGGCAATTTCAGCCTGCAGTCCACGGAGTTTGCATTCTAGACACGCGTGGAGCAACATCAACAAAACAACGACAATAACAACGAGAAAATTAACCTAAGCAAATGAGAACTCCACTGGGCAGGAGTTAAAGATCGTGTGTGTGTGTGTGTGTGTGTGTGTGTGTGTGTGTGTGTGTGGACGATAAGGGAGGTGGGAGGGTTTGATAATCAGGCAAAACGTGAGAGCAGCTCCTTCACATCGATAAGACCATTATTTATTTTATTACCGCTATTACCTGACGATTTTATTTTACTTCGGGGTCACTAACTTTATTTTAAACTTTATTACACCCTTTCCTACCCTGAATAAAATCCCTCTAGTCTCTCTCTTCATCCCTCTTTCCTGTCATCTTTCTTCCTCCTTCCAAAATCACTCCAGTCTCTCTCTCTCTCCATCCGTGTGTGTGTGTGTGTGTGTGTGTGTGTGTGTGTGGACGATAAGGGAGGTGGGAGGGTTTGATAATCAGGCAAAATGTGAGAGCAACTCCTTCATACCGATGAGACCATTATTTATTTTATTACCGCTATTACCTGACGATTTTATTTTACTTCGGGGTCACTAACTTTATTTTAAACTTTATTACACCCTTTCCTACCCTGAATAAAATCCCTCTAGTCTCTCTCTTCATCCCTCTTTCCTGTCATCTTTCTTCCTCCTTCCAAAATCACTCCAGTCTCTCTCTCTCTCCATCCCTCTTTCCTGTCATCTTTCTTCATCTTTCCTTTTTCCTTATCTTGCCTTTGTTCTCTTCCTTGTTTCCCCCTTTTCCTCTCCTCCCCTAATCTCCTACCTTTCTTCTCCCCCCCCCTCCCTCCCTCCTTCATCATTTTTTTCCCTTTCTTCCTTATTGTTTCTTTCCTCCCTCTCTCCCTCCTTTCCTCGAGTTGATTTCTTCCTTTATCCCCCCTTTCATCTCCCTCCGCATATCTCCTCCATTGTTCCCTCCCTTCTTTCTCCCTTTCTCCGTCCTTTTTCGTCTCAATTCCCCCCTTTATCTCCCTTTTCGTCTTTTTTCTTTTTTCCATCTCTCCTCTCATTTCTTTCCATCCTTCCATCCTCTTTCCTTTCTCCCTATCTCTTCCTTGCTGGTATCAATTCCTCCCTTTATCCTCCTTTTATATCTCTCCTCATCTCCCTAATTCTTCTCTCCATCCCTCTCTCCCTCCACTCATTCTTGTTTCTTCTCTCCATCTCTTCTCACTCTACGTTTCTCCTTCCTCTATCCTTCCTTTCTCCTTCCTACCTAGTCTCAGTTCCTCCCTTCATCTCTCTTTTCATCTCTCTCCTCATCTCTCCTCCATTCTTTCCTCCCTCCCTCCACTCATTCGCTCCACCCCTCCGTCCTCTCCACTTCAAAGGCAACCTGACCCTCTTGGAAACCCGCTCTCACAGAAGTCATATAGACAGACAGATACACGATAGATACACACAGGCAGCGATAGACAGTGGATGATGGAGAAACAGACAGATACACACGATAAAGGATGAACAGAATGATGGATGGATGGATGTATAATGGCATAAAGATGGACAGATGGACAGACAGATTAATAAACACATGATGACAGATATAAAAAGCTGGATAGATAGATAAACAGACAGGCAGATATAGAGACAGACAGATAGACAGAACGACAGACATTAATACACGGAGGCACAAATGGTGAATAATTATAACGATGGATGAAATAAGTATAATTCCTATAAGTATATCGAATACACTCGTACAGAAAATGATATACCAAAAATGAAAAAAAAAAAAAAAACAGGTAAATATAGAGACCGATAGATAGGCGGTATATCTATCACATTTATTAACAAACTTATCCGCCTCTCCTTCTGTTCGTCTATTTGACAAGCACACACACAGAAAATCCGTAACTTCAATAAATCAACGCAGTCCGATATTCTGCCTGGCATGTTTCCTTACATAAACAGATAGATATGAAGCCTTCTCGATAGATAAACAATACAACAACAACAATAATAATAAAAATAATAACAGTAATAATCATCATCATCATCAATATCACTAAATGGAGAATAATTAGTCATCATTAACTCCATGGGAATCTCCTTTATCCGTGAGAATAAGGCCGATAGACTGAGAATGATAGATACAGGTCGCGAGGGATGAGGCAAATAGACAGACTGATAGATAGGTTTCAGGTTTCACTAAGAAAGGGTATCTCTCTCTCTCTCTCTCTCGCTTCGCCTCTCCACACACAACCCTAATAGCTTGATCCTCTCAGACCCTCCTTAATCTCTCTCTCTCTACCCTCCCCCCCCTTTCTCTCTCTCTCTCATATTCACTCACTAAAAAATTTCTAGCTGACATAACTTGTTTCCATCCATCCATCCATCATCCAATCCTACATTGCCCCAAGAGGAGCGTAGGAGCCCGGGGCTAGGCAGTTGGTCTCGACATTTAAGATGAGAGTGACCAGCCTCACTCATCTCTGAGTGGCATTACATGAGCAATCAACCTCAACCACCCCTTGGATATAAACCTTCACCGGCTCAATCCGACTGGAGCGCAATAATTACCCACTAAACCACCAGGTGCCAAAATTTGGTTATAACCAATAACTGAAACAAATACGCACACACACACACACACACACACACACACACTAATACTCTCTCCTCTCTCTCTCTCTCTCTTTACACATTTCACACTCAAATTGTCCCCCGAGCGCGCACGCACGCGCACACACACACACACACACACACACACACACAAATCAAAGCCTCTCTCCCACAAAGTTAATCAACCGTTGCCAATGTGGTGATGGGAGGGGGAGGGGGAGGGGAAAAGGAGAGGAGGGGGAGGAAGATGAGAGGGGTGAGAAGGGGGTATATGAGGGAGGAAGTGAGGTAGAGGGAGGGGTTAGGGAGAGAAGGGCGAAAACGGCTGAGAGAGAGAGAGAGAGAGAGAGAGAGAGAGAGAGAGAGAGAATGGATATGATGGAGAAGTAGGGTGAGGGAAGGGAAGAAGGAGAGGGGAGGGAGATAGGGAGAGGGGGGAGGGAATGGGGAAGGAGGGGAAGAGGGGTAGAGAAGGGAAAGGGGAACAGGAGGGATAATGGGAAGAGGAGGAGGCGGAGGAGGAGGAGGAGGATGTAAAGCGGGGGAGGGAGAGAGAAGAGGGGTAGGGAGATGGAAAGGAGGATGAGGACGTTTGGATTAGGGGAAGAAGGAGAGAGACGAGGCCGGCATGAGGAAGAGGGAAAGAAGGAAGAAGGAGATGAGGGGAAGGAGAGGGAGATGAGGGGAAGGAGAGGGAGATGAGTGGAGAGAGAGGGAAATGAGTGGAAAGAACATGGGGTGGTGACTCTTAGACAGGGGTGACTTTACTAGAATGAACCCAATTAAGTATGACAGGATACTGGTATAGATTTTTGATGTGCGGTCTCCTTTGGTCTGTCTATTTGCTCTCTGTTTTTTTAATCGTCGCCATTGTACTCGTCACCATCATCATCACTGACGTCATTATCATCACCATCATTATCACCATCATTACTGTATAGTCTCTACCATAATTACCATCGACTTCACTGTACTCTCCACCATCTTCACTGTCACACCATCACTATCAGTACCACCAACACGATTGTCACTATACTCACTGTCGCTTTCATCATCATCATCATCATCATCATCATCATCATCATCGAAAGTCCCCTCACAAAAACCGATATATAAACAGATAAGAAGAGACAGACAGACATTCAGACTGGTGAACAGATATATATAAAAAGATAAATGACAGATAGATAAACAGACATGTATGTACTTACGGTAATTATTACATTATGTATTTATATTTATACAGAGAACCGGAGAAAGACGATACTCCTGCCGGTGGTAATATTTCTTTGGTGGGTACGACTGAAAGGGGAGTAGGTAGGTAGGTAGGTAGGTAGGCAGAGAGAGAGAGAGAGCACTTCTCTCTCTCTCTCTCTCTTATGGCGTCACTGTAAGACTCGCCCATCACTTCACCCCTTCAATCCCCCGACGTATTTCCCATTCTTCCTACCTTCAGACGATTTTCTTCAGCTTTATCCAGATTTTCTGAACCGGTACCCACTAGATGCTGCCTTAATAAACCCCTCCAAGACGATGCGTACTTCTCAAGATGAATAAAATCGTCCTGGAGTAGCAAAAATTCTCAAGATGAATAAAATCGTCCTGGAGTAGCAAAAATTAACTTTAAAATCTAAGTCACCAATGTAAAGTGTTTCTAAAGTGTTAAGTGTTATTCCCATTAAAAAATAAGATGTAGCCCTGTCATTAACAATATACCGTAAAATAACCTATAGTGTAATAGTAATTATATAAGAACAGGTGAAAACACACACACACACACACACACACGAAATACAACTCAGCTCCAACCCCCCACATACAAAGCCTGAAAGTACACACACACACACACACACAATACACAGCTCCTGCCACACACACACAACCTTGCATTCAAACCACTTAACACACTGCCTTTCTCCCGCCAGATTTACAGCCTCTCTCTCTCTCTCTCTCTCTCTCTCTCTCTCTCTCTCTTTACCATTTTCAGCCTTCCTTTCCATTTCTCCTTTTCACCTTTCCTGTCAATATCTTTTTCACTATTCTATTTTCTTGATTTATTTTCCCTTCCCTTTCTGTCTTTTGTTTTTTTTTATCACTAGGAGCGACGTGGTCAGTCAGTCCCCTGCTAATGATTTTCACAAGTAAGGCAATTCACTTAAGCTGGGCGATGTATGGTAGTTCATTTACCTACTGTAGCTAGGATTTTCACAAGCATTCGGTACTTCATTTTATCTCCCTAGGATTTTCAAAGGCAAATGGTACTTCAGTTTTTCTCCCTAGGATTTTCACAGGCATATGGTACTTCAGTTTTTCTCCCTAGGATTTTCATAGGCATATTGTACGTCATTTTATCTCCCTAGGATTTTCACAGGCATATGGTACTTCTTTTATCTCTCTAGGATTTTCACACGCATATGGTACTTCATTAAATCTCCCTAAGGATTTTCACAGGCAGGGTACTTCACTCTTAGGTCCCATATGGTCCCGCATCCATCAAGGGCCCGTAATCTCGTCGGTTTAGGAGGCTCCCTAGCACCTCTTCCTCGGCGATTTATTTTTGGATATGGCTGGGTAATATCCTTTTCCACGTTATCTATGCAGTGTATGGCCATATTGTAATGACCTATTTGGCAGAGGACAGTAAGGTGTAATAAACAAAATAAGTCACATAGGAGAAGGTGTTAGGTTGTTTTCCTCCCCTTTCCCGTTTTCTTTCACCTCCCCTGTTTTCCTTCTCTAACGCAAAAATTTTCCTTATTCCTTTCACCTCCTTTTTTTTCGCCTCCATTTTTCCCACCCTAAATATGACGTCTCCCCTCCAGGGTGTTAGGGAAATAATTACTTGTGTAAGGGTATGAAAAAATTCTTAATTAAAATCTCTCTCCTTCTAACCTCAATATAGCAATGAGTAGGGGTGAAAAAATGAGAGAGAGAGAGAGAGAGAGAGAGAGAGAGAGAGAGAGAGAGAGAGAGAGAGAGAGAGAGGCAATGGGTAAAAAAGAAAGGAATGGTGAGTGAACAGGGTTACATAAAACTGAGTAAATGGAGGAGGAAGATAAAAGAGGAGGGCGGAGGGTATAATAGGAAAAGAAAAAGCAGGAAAACATCTAAGAAAAAATGAAGGTGTTGTTCTTTTGGGGGTTAAAAATTATTAATAGAGGAGACCAGAACCGAAAAAAAAAGACAGCAGACAAAAAAAAAAAAAGAGTTGTTTTGAATATTCTGAATCTCTCTCTCTCTCTCTCTCTCTCTCTCTCTCTCTCGGGAGGTAATTGCACATCTTCGCCTCAGCCAAATTAACTTACCTCTATATTTACCCCATTAACTTGATGCACCTCACATTTTTTCCCTCCCTCCATATTTTTCCTCCCCTCTCCATATTCTTCCCTCTCATGTTTTCCTCCCTCCCCCATATTTTTCCTACCCATGTTTTCCTCCCTCCCGCCATATTTTTTCTCCCCTCTACGTTTTTTCCTCCACCCCTCTCCATACTTTCCCCCCTCCTCCCTCTCCGTACTTTTCCCCTTTCTGTAAAAAGTTTCCTTCGTCTCCATATTATTTCCTCCCTTTTCTCCAAACTTTTCCTCCCCCCATAATTTTCCTCTCTCTCTCCATCCTTTTCCTCCCTCCCTCGATACTTTTCCTCCTTCCCTCTATATTTTGCCTCCTTCCTTCCGATCTTTCCTCCCTCCCAACATATTTTCCTATCCTTCCATATTTTTCCTTCTCCATATTTTTTCTCCTCTCCGTATTTTCCCTCCCTCTCCATACTTTTCTTCTTCTCCATATTTTTCCTCTCTCCATATTCTTTCTCCGTCTACATATTTTTCCTCTCTCTCTCTCTCTCTCTCACACACAAAAAAAAAAAACTCCCCTCCCTCCCCTACTCCCCTTTTCTTTCCCCTCCTTCCTTCCTTCCTTCCCTCCTCAACTTTACCTCCAGTTTTTCCTCCTTTCCTCCACGGGTAGAGAAGTTCCCTCCAACTCCCAGAACTCCAACTTAAGGACTTGATCTGACACCCAGGGATCACTTAACCCTTTGCCTGCGACACTTTTTATTTATTTGTGTGTGTGTGTGTGTGTGTGTGTGTGTGTGTGTGTGTGTGTGTGTGTGTGTGTGTGTGTGTGTGTGTGTGTGTGTGTGTGTGTGTGTGTAAAACGAGATTAGCACTAAATTACGATGCAAATCACGAAGAAGTGCTCTGTAAAGAATAATGTGCAAAGTTTTTTTTTTTTTTTTTTTTTTTTTTTCACCGTGCGACGTGAAATAAACAGCGAAAATGACGACAATTTTGATGAAGTTACGGTGAAAGGACTGTTCGATGCTAGTCACGAAGAAGTGCTATGGAAAAGACGCAGAGCCGTAGCACCTGCCGTTTTCTACTTGAGCTACGCGAATTAAACAGAAAAAAAAAAGAAAAAAGAAATCTGGACCAAATAAAGGTGAAAGGAGTATAGTTTCTCTGTCCCTTTATTCAGCTGAGAAAATCGTTCTAAGTGACTGATGGGATAAGGGTGATTTGGCTGTGATGACTGGGCAGAATATCGACCTAACTGACTGCCCATTGATGTGGGTGGGGTTGGGAGGTGGTTCTCTCTCTTTTTCTTCTCGTTCTCTCTCTCTCTCTCTCTCTCTCTCTCTCTCTCTCTCTCTCTCTCTCTCTCTCTCTCTCTCTCTCACCATCTATCCTTCTCTCTACATCTACAACTTCAATACATACTAAAATCCTCTCTCTCTCTCTCTCTCCCTCTCTCACGCAATACAGGGTTTAGTACAGTACCTAATTTCACAAACACAAGAATTAGCCAGCTCGAGTGAGTGCTTGTGAGAGATTATGGAGGATTGTGAGAGATTATGAGGGACTGTGTGAGAGTATGATGGAGTATGTGAGGGGTTATGAGAGTGTGTGTGTGTGTGTGTGTGTGTGTGTGTGTGTGTGTGTGTGTGTGTGTGTGTGTGTGTGTGTGTGTGAGAGAGAGAGAGAGTGAGGAAGGTGCGTGTGAGTTCAAGTGAAAGTGGAAATCGACGAGAGAGAGAGTGTGTGTGTGTGTGTGTGTGTGTGTGTGTGTGTGTGTGTGTGTGTGTGTGTGTGTGTGTGTGTGTGTGTGTGTGTGTGTGTGTGTGTGTGTGTGTGTGTGTGTGTGTGTGTGTGTGTGTGTGTGTGTGTGTGTGTGTGTGTGTGTGTGTGTGTGTGTGTGTGTGTGTGTGTGGTTGCTGGTAATGGGCGAAAACAAAGGGTGAAGGGCGGCCTGAGGACAATGGTGGGGAGAGCAATACCAGGCGAGGAGTTGTGGGGAGGGGGAGAGGTGGGGGAGGGGGAGAAGTGGGGAGGGGAGGGGAGGGGGAAAGGAGAAGCTGTTGGAGACTGGGGGGAAAGGGAAGGAAAATCGGTGAGGTGAAATGAGAGGAGAAGGGGAGAGAAAGGAAGGATGGATGTTGTGTAGGTGCGGATAGGATGAATTTGAGGAGGGGTTGTGGGTATAGGGATGGGATGCAAGGATGGATGGGGGTTGAAAGGAGGAGACAGACGGAAGTAACAAGAAGAGCTGGGAAGGGGGAAGGGGATAGGCTGGATAGAAAGGGGACACAGAGAGAAGGAAGGGGAACGATGGATGGGGTGGAGAGGGAGGGGAAAGGGGAAGATGAGAAGGATAATGGAAAGGGGAAAGAATGGATGGAAGGGGAGAGGGGAAGAGTGGAAGGTGGAAGAATGTACAAAGGAAAGCAAACTGCTAGAGACCTAGTGGACCAATCGAAAGGGCAGAGAGGGAGGGTAGGGAAAAGAGAAAGAAAGACAGGAAGGAGGAAAGTGAGGGAGGAAGAAGGAAAAGGAGAGAGAGAGAGAGAGAGAGAGAGAGAGAGGAAGAGAGGGAGAAGGGAAGAGAAAAGAGAATAATGAAAAGAAAGGGAAGGAGGGAAGTGAAGGAAGGAAGAGAAGGAGGAGGAGGGAAGAGAAATAAGGAGAAGCAGCAGGAGGGAAGAGAGGGAGAAGTGAAGCGGAAACGTGACAGACGCAAGGAAGTGTGTCCGTGAGGTAGATATAGAAACTGCGAGCGACAGACAGGCAGACAGACAGACAGACATATAGATTGAGAGATACCGATATATATCTGAGAGAGAGAGAGAGAGAGAAAGAGAGAATTTGGTAAGGGAAAGACGGTGTGGTGGCGACTGTAAAACTGTGTGTGTGTGTGTGTGTGTGTGTGTGTGTGTGTGTGTGTGTGTGTGTGTGTGTGTGTGTGTGTGTGTGTGTGTGTGTGTGTGTGTGTGTGTGTGTGTGTGCACGAATGTGGGTGAGGCAGTGTGCGTGGGAGTTTAGGTATGTGCGTGTATATTATGTGTGTGCGTGTGTATGACTGTTCTGGCAAATGTACAGCTTTTTTCCATTATCATGTGTCTCTGGCAATTCTCTCTCTCTCTCTCTCTCTCTCTCCTTCCTTCCTGGTTTCGTTTCTAAAAATTTTCTCGTTGCTTTCCTTTCTTCTTTTTCCTTTCCCTTTCTCTTGTTCTCTATTATCTCCTTCTTTCCCCTCTTCCTTTCATCTCTCCCTTTTCCTTCCATCCTTCCCTCTTCCTTCCTTCCTTCGTATCTTCCTTCCTTCCTTTTCCTCTCACTCCTTTTTCTAGATTCTCTCCTTTCCTTTTCTATATTCTCGCTCCCCCTCTTCTGTGATTCCTTACCCCTTTTCTTTCCATATTTCCTTCTTTTCTCTCATTACTTTCTTTCCCTCCCCCTCACTATCTCATTCGCCCTTTTTATGCTTTTTATATTTCACTTCTATATTTGTCCATTTTTTTGCATATATTTCTTTCTTTCTCTCTCTCTCTCTCTCTCTCTCTCTCTCTCTCCTCACTCACTCTCATTATTTTCTTTTCTTCCTTTCCTTTCCCTCTCAGCTTCTTTCTATGGTTTCTTTATCCCTCCTTTCTTCATTTATCAAAGCAATTTATTCCTTCCTGCTTTTGACATTCCCTGCCTCCCCCCCCCTTTCTCTCTCTCTCTCTCTCTCTCTCTCTTCCCCAGCTCCACTCACATTCCTTTTTCCTTTCCTTTTTTTTCCCTCTCCCTCTCTGCCACATTTAATATCTCACATCTTCTGCCACTCATCGCCTTTCTGTCTCCCTCCACCCCTCCCTCCCTCAATCTAATCATCTCTCCCTCTCCCTACTTTCCTCCCTCCCTCCCTCTTCCCTACCCAATTCCCTCCCTACTCTCCCTCCTTCCTCCCTATCTCCCTCCCTTAATCTGATGATCTCTTCCTCTCTTTTTTTTTTCCTGTTTACTTCCGTATTTATCTTCCTCCAATGTCTTCCTCGTCTCTATTACCTCTTCAGTGCTAGCGTCTATTTACCTGTTACTTAGCTTTCTCTTCTTGCTTGATAAAAGAATAGCTTATATGCCGTTAGCATGTAAGAGGTATATGCTTGCAAAGTTAGAAATTGGTTAGTTGAAATCAGGCCTTCATTATCAACAACATCGTCACTATCTTCTTCACCATTATCATCATCATCATCATATCATCATTACCTTTCCATCACCATCATCACCATCACCACCTCATCATCATCATCATCATCTTTTTCTCTACCAACATCTTCATCGTCTAATTCCACCGTAACTTTCTCTTCACCACCACCACCATCAACAACAACAACTCAGCATACTAACACAATTTTTCCCTTTCAGAAATGAGATTGTGAAGGATCCAGGGCCTAAAAACTAAGAAAGAAAAAATAGTTACCCACCTTCATCAATTCTTCAGTAATCTCATTCCAACTTCGAGTATTACATGGTAGAAATGGTATGGCTCTGATGATTTACCTGCTGTCTATTGTATCAACCTACCTACCTACCTACCTACCAAACTGTCTATCTGTCAATCTGCCATGTGTGTGTGTGTGTGTGTGTGTGTGTGTGTGTGTGTGTGTGTGTGTGTGTGTGTGTGTGTGTGTGTGTGTGTGTGTGTGTGTGTGTGTGTGTGTGTCAGTCAATAATTAAATATGCATGTGCGTATGTATGTATGTCGGTAGGTAGGTAGGTAGGTATATATGTATGTGTGGATCGTTATCTAATCCATATATATCTATCCATCTTTCTATTCACCCATCTATCTATACGCCTGACGCCTCATCCTGTGAAGGGTGGCCAAGACAAAAGAACCTCCAGGCATTTCTGTTCCTAGTAAGTACAGACTCCTATTTCCACGACACAAAACCATTCCCCCACCATCTCCACCTCATCCCCGGTCTCCCTCTCCTTCTCCCACCTATCTCAGTATCACATTCTCTCCCAATCAGTCCCTTTCTTTCCATCCGCTGTGCCTTACACGAAGTTTGTCGTTTTTCAAAGTACCAGATGATCATTTTTAGCACATCCAAACAGGCCGTCTCAAAAATAATAATAATAAAAAAAATCATCTCTTCTACTCTATATACTCAATACCTACACTAGACGAGGTATCATTCCAAGCTTGTTAACAGCCAGGTGGTAATAGGAATTCAGCAAAGTCTTTGTGTTGTTGATTGAGGTCGTTTAGCTAGGAAGGACAAAAGCTGAATTAAATCGTTCAAAACTATCCAGACTTAGGAAAAGAAATAAGAAGACAACGGACAACTTTGATAGCCGTACCCTCCCCTGCTGTACTCTAAGGGGAAAGAAATGTTCGAAGTACTGGCCCAGCACTTACATGGCATACTTGAGACTCGTTCCAGTACAGCTACCTGCCCAGTGCCCTATCCTGTCCTCTTATATTTACGGCAATTAAAAAACGACGCAGGTACGCTATCAACTATACTGTGTTCACTTTACCTTGGCCTATTACTGCCATCCCTCCACCCTGAATGCAGAGATAAAACAACAGATTAACACCAGAATATATGCTAGTCACGAAAAAGTGCTACAGAAGCGATGTACAGTCACAGTATTGTCTTTTTCTGCCACTGAGTTACGAGAAATAAGCCACAAAAAGACGAAAATCTAGGCCAAGTACAAGTGAACGAATCAAATACTCTTGCAGTGTATATATCTGTGTGAGTGAATATATTTATCCGGTCCCCTCAACGCCAATATACTAAGTATGTATGTACTATATTTATACCCCGTCCTCTCAAACACGAACCCATAAAACCTGGACCCCATCCTTCAAAACGGTACAGTGACTCATTAAGTGTGTGAGTGAGTGACACAGTGAGGGGCACACGCTGTACTTGGCCGCCCCTCTGAGTGTGATAAAAAAAAAAGTGTTATCGCATTGGAGAGGTTGACAGTGTGGCCTAGAATAAATAATTTTCCGCAGTAGTCCCTCTAACTCTTGGACGAGGATATTCAATTAAAGATTATCCCAAAATTTCTCACTTGCAATAAAATCCGAGGTCAGAGCCGCCCGTGAACTCACTCTCTCTCTCTCTCTCTCTCTCTCTCTCTCTCTCTATCTCTCGTGGCAGTAGCTCTACCATTTCTCACTATTGTTATTAACAGAGCCGGAAATTGGGAGGAGATTGATGACACGAAGATGGTGAGACGGGAAAGAGAGGGAGGGAGGGAGGGAAAGAGGGAAGGAGGGAGAAAAGAGAGGGGGGGGGAGAGAAGAGGGAGGGAGGGGGAGAGAAGAGGGAGGGAGGGGGAGAGAAGAGGGAGGGAGGGGGAGAGAAGGGAAGTTGGGAGGGAGAGACTTACGGAAGAATGGAATTTAGGGAAAGCGATAGGAAAGGAAAATACAAGGGAGGGTGAAAGGAGAGATAAAGATATTAAGCGAGAATAGCAGAGAGAGAGAGAGAGAGAGAAATCTAGCCAATTAGCCCTGGAACCATTACACACCTCTCATTAGTGACTCTCTCTCACTCACTCTCTCCCTTTTTTTAAACTGTCTTTTATTGTCCCGCCCCACTCTTTTGTTCGGCTATTTTGGTCCTCCCTCACTCACTTTTTTTTTTTCTCTCTCTCTCTATCTGTCTACTATATAGTGGAATATTTTTCCCCGCTGGTTTTCTACGTACTTATTTAGTTTCTCTCTCTCTCTCTCTCTCTCTCTCCTCGACTTCACTCAGAAATTTGGTGTCAGAAAAATGTCGTGTTAAATCCGAGTCAGGAAGAAGTTTATATTACTCGTGTCAATCTCTCTCTCTCTCTCTCTCTCTCTCAATTCATCACGGTAGCCGCAAAAAAGGAGCTCAGTAGGATTCTAGTCTCTCTCTCTCTCTCTCTCTCTCATTCCCAGTCCATTAATTTGATCAAGCAATTTACAGCCGCTCTCCTCTCACAGGACATCATTATAATTTTTTCCTCACATCCATTTTCAATTCGTGATCACATTCCCTTCCAAAACACACACGCCTTCCTCCCACAATTAGAGAGAGAGAGAGAGAGAGAGAGAGAGATGCAGGTCAAAATATATACGCGACGGTGGTGTGTGTGTGTGTGTGTGAGAGAGAGAGAGAGAGAGAGAGAGAGAGAGAGAGAGAGAGAGAGAGAGAGAGAGGGTATTATTCCTGGATGGTCATGCAAACAGTCAACTCCATCAAATCAACAAACAAAATATCAAGCTAGGTAATTTACAAGATGGATATGCCTCATTTTAATATATATATTCTTATCTATTTTTGGCTTATCTATTCTTTATCTATTTTTACTTTATTCTCTGTCTACTTTTTCTTTATTATCTATCTAACTTTATTCTCTATCTACTTTTACTTTATTATCTATCTAACTTTATTCTCTATCTACTTTTACTTTATCTATTATCTATATTTTTACTTTATTCTCTATCTACTTTTACTTTATCTGTTCACTATCTATTTTTACTTTATTCTCTATCTATTTTTACTTTATCTATTTTTACTTTATTCTCTACTTTTACTTTATCTATTATCTATCTCTTTTTACTTTATTCTCTATCTACTTTTACTTTATCTTTTCTCTATCTTTTTTACTTTATTCTCTATCAACTTTAACTTTATCTATAATCTATCTATTTTTACTTTATTCTCTATCTATTTTTACTTTATCTATTATCTATCTATCTCTTCTTTAAGAAATCTCTATCCACTTTTCCTTTATTCTGTCTATTTTTGTTTTATCTATTGTCTATTCATGCTATCTATTTTGTCTACCTTCGCCCTCAATGTATGGACTGAGAAACTAGCCGTAGGACCCTACTTTCCTCATAAAAAGGTTAACTAAGGGATTGGGTGATATACGAATGGATGGATGGATGGATGGACGGAGGGATGGAAAGATGGATGGATGGATAAACAGATAGATAGATAGACAGACAGATAGATTGATAGAGACATAGACAGATGGATGGACTGATGGATTTATTGTATTCTAGGTTCAATAAATCCATCTAATTGTATCCAGTTTATCTATTTTATCTATCTATCTCTTGGCAAACGCACTATCTATCTTCCTGACATTTTGCACGCCCTGATCTCGCCGAAATACTCCAAATGTGTTTTTCTGTGTGTGATGCAAGTGCCATTAACCAGCTTTCATTGCGTAAGTCTCTCTCTCTCTCTCTCTCTCTCTCTCTCTCTCGTCCATTTTTCTGCTGTTGTATTTTGTGTGGAAAAAAGAAAGAACCGAAGACTGGAACCCGCAAAGTCGTTCTTGAGAGAGAGAGACCCAACCTCACTCAATTACCCTTCGCCTCTCCGTCTGCGTGAGTGTCTGTAGCGATGCCTGAATATTAAGAGAAACGGAACCAGTCCTGAACCTGTCCCTTTTTGAAACGTTCGCGTGGAAGCCGGATCTCTAGCCTCCCTTCGCTCCACCCCCTCCTCTCTCTCTCTCTCTCTCTCAGGCAATGAACAAATTTATTACCCTATCAATTTAACTTTACGTTACCACATTCGTCCTCCCCTTTATCTACCTACCTTTCTACCCTTTGTATCTATCCATCTATCTATCCATCTATCCAATCATTACCTCCACCAAGGAGGTTATGTTTTACACCGCGCTGGTTTGTTTGTTTGTCTGTCAGCAGATTACTCAAAAAGTTATGTACGGATTTTAATGAGATTTTGTGGAAGGGTGGGCCATGGGCCAAGGAAGAAATGAATACATTTTGAAGCAGATCCGAATCCGGATCCGGAGTATCCCTGACAATATTTTGAAAAGTTTTCAGTGATTTTCAATGAAACTTTGTGGAAAGGTGGGCCATGGCCCCAGAAGGAATTGATTGAATTTTGGGGCAGATCTGGATCTGGATCCGGATCCTATATCCAGAGATCTGGATCAGGATCCATTTTAATGACAGTGACGCTGGCGAAGGTATAGGTATGAGCTCTCTAGTGATTTCAAGTTTATTTATTCATCCATCCAACCACATTCGTCCTGTTTATCTACCTGCCTTTCTATCTCCATTTATCTATCCATCCATCTAGCTATCTCACTACCCAATAATTACCTCCACCAAGGAGGTTACGTTTTATCCCGCGTTGTTTTTTTTTTTTTTTTTTGTCTGTTTATTAGCAGGATTACTCAAAAAGTTACGAACGAATTTTGATTAAATTTTGTGGAATGGTGGACCATGGGCCAAGGAAGAAATGATTAAATTTGGGGACGGATGTGGATCCGGATCCAGCGTATCCAGCTCAACATCTCCAAAAGTTATCCATGAATTTCAATGAAATTTTGTGGAATGGTGGGCCATGAACCAATAAAGAATTGACTAAATTTGGAGGCGGATCCGGATCCTTTTTAATGGCATTGGCACTGGCGGAGGTATGCGCTCCCTGAGCGTTTTCTACTTGATCTATTTATCTATCCACCCATCCGTCCATCTATCTATCCATCCACCCATCTACTTATCAATCCATCCACCCATCCATCCCTCTATCTGTATCTATTTACCATCCAGCCAACCATCCATCTATTCTTCTATCTATCCATCGATATATCTATTACCAGAATTTACACGTACCCACCAATAAACACTCAACCACTTGACCGCGATAACATATTTAATAACACATATCTGTATTTAATTCCCGCTATCACCAGGCCATTATTTTAACCTCCGAATGACCTCTCGTACTGAAGGGGCAATAAAAATCACCCCCCACTTCGAAATCTCTACCCTGAGTAAAAAAAAAAAAAAAAAATCGTCCGGTGGTAGCAAGACTAAATATAAACAAGATTTTATACATATATTTCTCTTTCTTTCTCTTGTTCTCTTTCTCTCTTTTTTCTTTCATTCTTTATTTATTTTTATTTATTTTGCAGAAAGGTTCAAAGCCAAACGCAAGAGGGTTTTACTGTAGGATTTATTCAATATTTCGCCCTCACAGAAATAATACACGGTGGGCGAAAGTGCAGTGGAGGAAAGGGGGAGTCAGAGGAAGGTCGAGTTGGAACGGAAAATTCTGTAACTGAATATTTGTGCCATGCTGCAACGGTTCTTTCACTTCAATCTGGCCCTGATTATCGTCCTTTCGCAGCTTATTTCACGTTAACTCAATGGCCTTTCGCAGCTTATTTCACGTAACTAAATGGCCCTTCGCAGTTTATTTCACGTAACTCAACAGCCTTATGCAGCTTATTTCACGTGTCAAAAAAAAAAAAAAATAGGAAAGAATGCTACAGCTCAATATTCATTCCATGGTACTCTTCTGTGACTAGTATAATATTCTGTTGTTAATCTGTGCTTACAACTCAGCATATAAGACTGAGAGATGACATTTTAGCTCAGGTTGAAGTAAACTGAACATAGCTGTCCAACAGTAAGGCTACCATCACGATCAACTAAATTTTCTATGATAATCTAATCTTACAACAATGCATTCAAGACATAAAGGGGGCAAGTTAGGCCAAGTTAGAGTGAGGAGACTGTAGCTGGGCAACACTAGGCTACTACCTGTATGCTCTTTTCACACTAACATGGCCTAAAATTGCCACCTCTCCATTTTGACTGCTGAGGTGAAACGATACAATATCACTAGAACGCCAGTCACAAAGTCCTATGAAATGTGTGTAGAGCCGTTACATTGCCATTTTCTGCCAATGAACTTGGTGATGTAAGGTACAAATGGACAAAAAATCAAGACCAGGTTTAGATGAAAGCAGCATAGTATGATCAATATTTCTCCGATACTCCCCACCCGCCGTGACGATGGACGAGGTCAAATGAAATATCTTTAAGTGATGGTGATATGACACACGCAACAACGAATACGGGAAGGAGGGATATTGTCTGACGTTCAGAGAGGAGTGAGAAATATGGAGGGCAGGACACAATGCTGGCAGGGAACCATCGACAAACTTTTGCCTGTGAGAATACGTGGATGCATAGACGAGTGAGTGAGTGAGTGAGTGAGTGAGTGGATGGGTGAGTGAGAGTGAATTGGTGGGTGAGTGAGTGAGTGAATTGGTGAGTGAGTGAGTGAGTTAGTGTGGGTGAGTGAGTGAGTGGTTGGAAGCATCATTGAGACTCAGGCACCCCTTTCGATAGCTGTAATAAAAGGTGCCGAAGGAGCAGTGAGTATTAGAAAGGCCAACCTCCACTCCATAGAGCGCTTCTTCTCCATATAACCTGCACAACTTTACCTGGGGATTCTTCTCCAAATGTATACCTGCCTATCTTTACCTGGGGACTCCTGCCTAACTTTACCTGGTGATTCATCTCTATATGTATACCTGCTTAACCTTACCTAATAATTCTTCTCCATAAGCATACCTGCCTTTCTTCTCCACACAAATACCTGCCTTAGTTTACCTGGGGATTCCTCTCCATACGTATACCTGCCTAACTTTCCCTGTCTATCTATCCATCCATCTACCACTGTATCCATATATATCGAGAAGAAAAAAATATGCGTCTTGCGTGCTTAATGTTACGATACGCAGAATTCACGTCTCCTGACCTCGTTATTCTTGCAGGTGCTATACTGACCTGAATGTGTGTGTGTGTGTGTGTGTGTGTGTGTGTGTGTGTGTGTGTGTGTGTGTGTGTGTGTGTGTGTGTGTGTGTGTGTGTGTGTGTGTGTGTGTGTGTGTGTGTGTGTGTGTGTGTGTGTGTGTGTGTGTGTGTGTGCGTGTGTGTGTACTCATCAACGCACCTGCCTGCGTTACCCTCAACCCCAGCTGCATCCACCAGGCCAAGATCATGAATATAAATGCGTTCCTTCGCGTCCCGGATAAGGGTTAGGCCAGAAATGTTGCCCAAAATCGATCTCGGAGCTCGACTGTCTATTTTCCCGAGTCTGTCTGTCCAGAAGAGGAAGGTAACTAGATAGAGAGATAGACAGAGAGTTAAACAGACAGCTACTACAGCGACAGACAGACAGACAAGGAGAGAGAGAGAGAGAGAGAGAGAGAGAGAGAGAACAATCATGGAGAAAAGATGGGGGCGAAGTGCAACTAAACAAAAGATAGAGAGAGAGGGAGCGAGGGGGATGAAGCAGTGAAGGAGCGAGAGGAAGAAAGGAGGAGGAAAGGGGAGGGAGAATGAGGAAGCTGAAGGCATGCTGAAAGAGGGATAAAGAAGGAAAGGAAAGAAGGAAAAAAAGAGGAAATAAATGAAATGGATGGGATGGAACATAACTGAAGAGGAACGAAGGAGGGGGAAACATGGTATAAGAAAATCGAACAGATGGAGGAAAAGAGGAAAGAAGGAATGACGGATAAGGGAAAGAGGAAAGAATGAAGAAATGATGGTGGAAGCAAGGAGACGTAAAGTAATATGAAATAAAAGACAGAAGTAAAGGAAAAGGAAGTAAGGAAAAAAAAGAAAGTATGAGAAATAAACATGTAACAACAGGAAAAGGGAGGACAAAAAAAATAATGAATGGAGGGAAAGAAGAAAGGAGAGAAAGAGGGGGTGGGAGAAGGGGAGAGAGACAGAGTGGGAGTAAAAAAGGTGAAACAAGAGAATACGTAAGGTGGAATGGAGAGACAGATGATGAAGCCGGAACTAGGAGAGAGAGAGAGAGAGAGAGAGAGAGAGAATTATATAAAAAAGAATGCGACAGAGGCGGCGGAGGAGGAGGAAAGCAGATGGAGGGAGGGAACTTGTGGCCATGAATTCAGTGACGATAACTTCACTGTCTCTTCCTCTCTCCTGCGTGTGTGGGAGGGAGACATGGAGGAAGCTGCTGCTGATATGAAATTATCTCAAATTAAACAAATTACTTTAGATATATATATATATATATATATATATATATATATATATATATATATATATATATATATATATATATATATATATATATGCAAAAACAAGAAAAGTCAAGACAGAGAACCTGAAAACTTGTCCTTTCCACAGAATACTGAACCAAAAAAAAAAACAAAGCCAACACCAAGATCTGCATATTTCGAGATCCACAGGATACTACTACTACTACTACTACTAATCCATCCATCCATCATCCAATCCTACATTGCCCCATGAGGAGCGTAGGAGCCCGGGGCTAAGCAGTCTGTCCCGACATTTAAGATGAGAGTGCCCAGCCTCACTCATCCCTGAGTGGTATTACATGAGCAAGCAACCCCAACCACCCATTGGATATAAACCTTCACCGACTCAATGCGATTGGAGCGCAATAATTACTCACTAAACCACCAGGCGCCAAAATATTATGTCAATAAATGTTAAAACAGTGACTGCTAACCTCACTGTCATTATTAAACTACCAACATCATTAGTCATCATCATCATCGACATCACAGACCAGTTTTCACCCGAACGTTCACACAGAAAAGGATTTATATTTCAACATAAAATCAGAAGTTATCGACAAAACAAAATAAAAATGGTTTTCTCACAAATCACCAGAGTAATACAATTCAACTCCTTGCACTATCCCGCAAACGCACCAAAAAAACATAAATAACAGGTAACTTAACAAGAATTTTTCAGTGTTTCCAAAATTACGCACTGACTTTTTTTTTTTTCTTGACAAAGGCATGAATAAAAGAGAGAGAGAGAGAGAGAGAGAGAGAGAGAGAGAGAGAGAGAGAGGGCTTAGCCAGACACTGTGAGCGAATCCCGGGTTAATGTTGGGGATGAGAGGGGGAGAGAGAGAGAGAGAGAGAGAGAGAGAGAGAGAGAGAGAGAGAGAGAGAGAGAGAGAGCGAGAGAGAGAGAGAGAGAGAGAGAGAGAGAGAGAATTACAAGTGGGGAACCTAACCACACACACACACACACTCTTACAGGAGTGTGAAGTGGAAATACACAGGAGTTATACATCCATTCATCCACCCTGCTGCATAGACAAGTGGGGCTGGGAGGGGAAGGTGGAGGGGGGGGGTCTCTCCTTAAATGAATAAAATCGTCCTTCGCCAGCCAGAATTTTAAGTACATCATCGTGCATGGACCCGGAAGAGGATGAGAAAGGTATTGGAAAAGGCAGACGAAGATTGGAGGGATTATGGAACCTGAAGTTAAGCTGTAACTGCCGGAATTTTGGGTTATAGGCCTAGAGCAGATAAAAGTGCCTACGAACAGCCTGATGATGCTACTTCAGGAACTTTACTTCACATCCATAAAGATTCTTAAAGTTTTATATATATACTGAACTTAAGAAACATTGTAAATATACCTCAATTCTCTGGGATTCATCTAGTGGGGTCCTAGAAAGGCACCTGCAGCAGTCCTGGAGGTTCAAGAGGGGCTGCTAAGGGGTAATTTCAAATCGGTCCCTCAGTAACTCAGTGACATTGGCTCTTCTAAGCTGGCCACTCGGAGGATTCGGCAAAAAAAAAAAAAAAAAAGGTGAAAAGGAAGGGACGTGTTGGAAAGGGTGAGAGATAAAAGGGTGCGAGGGAGAGGATGAAAGGGAAAGAGTGAGATGGAATGGGAGGGTAGATGTGTAGGGGGACGGAGAGAGGTATAAGACAGGAAGGGGGGTGGGAAGAGAAAACAGTAGGCGTATTAACAGAGGAAAGGAGGGGACGGCACAGGAGAAATGGGATGAAAACGGGAGGGAAAGATGGCAGAGGGAGAAGGGAAGGAGGAGATAAGGGCGGGAGAGACAGGAAGAGGGGATAGGAGAAAAAGGGAAGAAAGAGAGGCTGGATAGGAACAGAGAATGAGAGATCAGGAAGGAGAGAGGGGAGGAGGGAAGGAAGGAAGAGCTCATGGGGGGGTAGGGGAGCAGGGAGAGAAGAAAGATGCGAAAGAGAAAGATGAGGGAGGACAGGAGGGGATGAGGAGAGAAAGGAAAGAAGGCAGGGTAAAGAGCGGGGGAGGGGAGAAGGGATAGAGGAAAGACGAGGAGAGGTAGGAGAGAGGGGAGGGAGAAGAGACAAGGGGAGAGGGGATTGAAGGAGAAACGGTTAGGGGGAGGGATTTTCCTGCAAACTCAGACAGTCATTTCCTGCCGAGTTAAATCCCCTTGCTTCTTTTACTAATGAGAGAGAGAGAGAGAGAGAGAGAGAGAGAGAGAGAGAGAGAGAGAGAGAGAGAGACAGACAGACAGACAGACAGACAGACAGAGACAGAGACAGACAGACACACAGAGAATAAAATGGAGCCCATAATAAACAGCAAAAGGCCTACTATTCCTTTTGAGGCTGTTATAATGTGAGTTAAAACTAACGTACTGTTCTGTGGGTCGGAGAAAAGGACAGCTATGACGGAAGGACGGAAGAGAGAAAGGAGGAAGAAGAGAAGAGAAGACAAGACAAGACAAGAGAAGAAGAGAGAAGAGGTGAGAAGAGAAGAGGAGAGGGGAGAAGAGATGAGAAGAGAAGAGAAGAGAAGGGAAGTGAAGTGAAGAGACGAGGAGAAGAGATAGGAGGTAACAGATGAAAAAATGGGGAACAGAGGAGACGAGAGGAAATGGAGGGAAAAAAGGAAAAGAAGCGATAAGAGGAGAGGCGAAGAGATGAGATGAATGTCTAAAAGACGAATATACGCGAAACGGAACCAAGTGAAACGGAACCAGGCGATATTAAACCATCCGAAAAGCAAGTAAATGAAACATAAAACGAGATGGAGGGAAAAAATCAGCAAGAAGGGATTTAGTCTGCAGTTCCAATTAAATCCTCCCACGCCCCCTCCCTTTCCACCCCTCCCCCTTCCCCTTTCCCCTCCCCTTCTTCCCCTCCCCCTCCCTGGTTTTGCAATATGGAGTTCCTGGCTTAATATTCCGAATGCTTGGCGAAATATATTATAATTCTTTTGCGTTCCTCGTATTAATTAAGAGTTTTGTGTGATCGGATTTGTTATCTTTTTATTCAGGGGATTTTTCCTCTGTGTAAATCAGGTGAGTGCGTATGTCCAGTGTACACTGTATGTGGGTGGGTGTGTTTTGAAAATAAGATACTTTGTTTTATTAATAATTACATTTACTGTGCTTAATGTAATTTACTAAATTTAGTATTTACTGCTACTTTTGTTATTAAAATGTTTCTTTACTGATGTGTTAATTTCGAGATCTTGCTGCTATTCTTTTGCTTCAGTAACTTTTCTGATTTATTACTCATTTCTTTTAAATAATCTGCCCACTGTTATATTACAACAATCTCTCTATCAATATATATTCATATATATATATATATATATATATATATATATTAGTTTTACGCCGTGTCCTCTTTTTCCGATAAGGGCTAAGACGCTGCCCCTAGGTAGAGAACTTTGGTTTGGAGCGTGTAGCACTTAATGACCGAATATCATTTCTGATGTCTATCAATGACCCTTGGGTGTGGGTTCGAACCTCCGACCCTTCGGTCAGAGCGGGGCGTTCTAACCCACTGAGCCATGGCTGCAACAATATCTATCTCTATCTATCTATCTATATCCATCTACCTATATATAACTATATCTATCTATCTATCATAATCATCATCCGGACCTCCTTTCCCAC
Organism: Coenobita brevimanus; assembly: GCF_032717465.1. Lineage (NCBI taxonomy): Eukaryota > Metazoa > Arthropoda > Malacostraca > Decapoda > Coenobitidae > Coenobita > Coenobita brevimanus. The sequence continues at coordinate 33,523,788 of NC_137007.1, read as the reverse complement.
CATAGGCATATTCCACTCATTTCATATTTCGTTAATATTTCTTTTCCCGTTACGTGGTTGGAGAAATGGTGTACTATCCAAAAGCAAACAAGTTTCATTCCTGGCTGGGGTAAAAAAGCTGTCCAATTATTTGAATCCCCTAGCATGGAGCCAATATGGACGGTGGGTATTAGCATGAAAATGGTGACAAAGAAAGCATGTGGCAGGTACGAGGACTGATGGGGCTAGGGGAACGGACTGTCAGATCTATGCCCAGCGTCGGATACAAGGAGATAAAACTAGAAAATTCTCTCTCTCTCCCTCCATCCCAATCCAACCTTCTCATTCCCTGTCCCTCCACCTCACTCCCATCCTTCCCCACCCCCTCCCCTAATATCCCTCCCCACTCCCACCCACCCCACCCCTTCCTGCCCCGAAGCCTCTCGCCGCCTGCCAGGGGAAGTAAACAAACGACGGGAGAGTTCGGGTAGAGGCGATTTTGGCGACTGACACGAATAGACTCAAATAAGGTGACATTTTTTCGGCACCCAGGATAAAAAAATAAATAAATAAATAAATAAACGATATAAAAATGTATATAATGAAAAATATTAACATTCTCAGCCTACGTGATATATGGCAATTGATCGAAATTCTCAGTTTCCTCCACTCTTTCTCAGCTGAATAACAGTCTGACAATAACTGGTGTACAAAAATCGAGTTGTCTCGGTCATGATGGGGTTGACAGTACCAGAATTAGCACACAGGAACCTATGGCAACTCTCAGCTCGAAATAATCGCCTGAAGTTGTCTGAATAAAACGCTAAAATCAATGCAATCATGATGTTTTATAAAAGAAGCATAATTGTCGCAAAAAAAAGGAAAAGAAAAAGAAAGACACATGTTGCTGATGACCAGGATTTTAAAGATAGCGTAAATCGTAGTAATAATAATAATAATATTAATAATAATAATAATAATAATAATTATAATAATAACAATAATAATCCATTCAATAACATAACAACTAAATTCATTCTTGCTACGACCAAACGATTTTAAATTTAAAGAAATACTTTTCGCTTTGTGATGGGTTAGAAAAAATGTGTGTTATGACTGGAATTTCTCTCTCTCTCTCTCTCTCAGTCAGCCGCAAAAAATCGTCCGTCATCAGCAATAAATAAACAAATACATAAATAAAAAACGTCCTCCGTTTGAAGATGTTAATGCAAAAACAGATATCACAATTCCAGCTTCTCAAAAGATTAATTACAGCTCACATAAAATATCCCCAGAATTCAAAGAGGGTTATGTAATTAAAAAATATATATAAATGCAAGGGAATTAGTCAATCAATCAGTGCGTCAAAACAATCAGTCAAATTGATCGCTGCATCAAATCAGTCACAGATCAGTCAGTGAGTAAGATAAAAAAAATGCATGATATCAGTAGGTCCAATTTTAGTCTGTCAATGGCCCAAATCAGTCAATGGAAATGCGTTCGAGTCATATACTAAACAGCGTCATATTGGTCACAACGTCAGACTGGTCAGCACATTAACTTATTCAGCGCATCAAATCGACCAATGCTCCAGTGGCGTCAATGTGCGTCAATGTGTCACCTTGGGCAAAGCGGCACATGTGTTAAAAATAAATAAATAAATAAACTCAGTCAGTGTGTCAAATCAGTCAACACGTCAGTCACTACGTCCAGTGCGCCAGTAAGTCAGAGCGTCCAATCAGTCCCGGGCCTTATTTCAGGGTTGACCTCGTATTTGCCCTGTGGAGGAAAATACGGAAACTCTGGAATGGAAGCTGGATTTAGGCTGGCTCGGTGTGGACAGGACGGAGTAAATACGGCGCTGGGAGGGGGGGGAGAGGGAGAGAAGGGGGGAGAGGGAGAGGGAGGACGGAGAGGAAGAGAGGAGGAAGAAGGAAAGATGAAGAGAAAGGTGGGAGGAAAGGTAGAGAGGAAGGAAGTGGGGGAGGAGGAGGGAGAGGTGGAAAGAAAGGAGGGGGAAGAGGAAGAGGAGGGAGAGGTGAAGGGAGAGGAGGAGGAAGGGGAAGTGACGAGGGGGGAAAGAGATGAATGAAAAATGGACGAAAGAGGAAGAAAGGAAATAAGGAAGGGAGAAGAGGGAAGACATGAGAAAGGAAAGAATGAAAAAAAAATGAGAGAGAGAGAAAGAGAGAGAGAGAGAGAGAGAGAGAGAATACGAATGAAAACCGTCGCCGTCTCCAAGATAAGTCACTTCAAGAGAAATTCCTTCCCTCCCTCCCTTCCTTTCTTATCTCTCTCTTATCTCTTCTTCCTCCGTCTCTTCGCTCATTAATCTCCTTCTTCCCTGCGTCCTCTCTTTCTTCTATATCTCTTTCTCTTTAGTTTTATCTTCTCTTCACTTTTCCCTTTCAGTTCTCCTTTTCGAAGTTTTAATTTCGCCTGGAGATAAAGAATGGGAGACTGAATAAAACTGAGGGTGCACAGAGAGAAAGAGAGAGAGAGAGAGAGAGAGAGAGAGAGAGAGAGAGAGAGAGAGAGAGAGAGAGAGAGAGAGAGAGAGAGAGAGACCTTCATTAAATTGATTAAATATTCTCACG
>NC_137007.1:33498712-33516212 GCF_032717465.1 Coenobita brevimanus | reverse complement strand
TTTTCTTTATCAGTCTTTTTCTGTTTATTTTCCTGACTTCCTCTTCGTCTGTCATCCTTCTTCATATTTATTTTTTTGTCTTTCTATCTCTCAATCTTCTGTTTGTCTTTGTCTATCACCCTTCTTATTTTGTCTTTCTGTCAATCTTCTGTTTGTCTTTCCGTCTGTATATCTATTTGTTTATCTATTATTCAGTCTTTCCATCTTTTCTATATATTTTTTTCTGTTTCCCTTCTCTCTAAATATTTTCTATCTACTTCTTGTGTTTGACCACTGTTTCTGTCTCCATATTATTTAGCCATTTATATATTTTCTTCTATAGTCTGGCTTTCTGTCCATCTGTCTCTTTTATAATTATGCCTCTTTTTCTGTTTGCAATCTCTTTCTTTTTCTCTGTTGTTTTACCTTTCAGTTTATCTTCCTGTCTGGCTATCGTATTCTCTCTCTCTCTCTCTCTCTCTCTCTCTCTGCGAATAACTCAATGGTACATGTGAATAAATAAAAAAGAAAATATGCGACAGAGAAATTAGATGTTAAAGAGAGAAAACACTAAAACAGAGAGAGAGAGAGAGAGAGAGAGAGAGAGAGAGAGAGAGAATGGAAATTATAAAAACCAGGGAAAAAAAAAAAAGACAGAATAATCAGAAAAGTTAAGGAATATGGGAGAAAAAAAAATGGAGACAGGGAAAGAAAAATGGAGACAGGCTTTCCTCCACGAAAAAGAGGACTATGGAGATCTGAAAAGCCATATATATATATATATATAAAAAACTAAATTACCAAAGCTGCTGTTGGGGCAAGTATACATCTCCCACCCTCAATCCACACACACACACACACACACACACACACACACACACACACACACACACACACACACACACACCGTACATAAATAATATCAAAATAATTTCCTCCTAATTCTGAAGACGCGCATTTTGATATTATACCTGACATCATGAGATAAAACATTGGATATAACTGTGCGCAAGTTTCGTAAGAATAATGCACAGAATTAAGTTTCACAAGAAGAGTTACAAAGAACACAATGATTAAGAATAAGAAGCACATTTTTTTAACTAACAAATAATGATATATGTTTCATGGGAATACGAACAAAGTTTGAAAAATATTATGAGAATACAAGTTTCATAAAAATGGTAAATTTCTTCATTATAAGAACATGTTTCATAAGTATAATTCAGAAAAAAAAAACATGTTTCAAAAGAAAAATAATATTCATACTAACAATAATAAACACCATAATAAACAGAATATTTTTTCTACCTGCAGGCCTGGTGACGGTCATCATCATCATCACCATCATCATAAAGAATTACAAGCTTCCAAATATTAGTTAACTTCACACGAAGAATAAATGTGTTGGAAAAGAAAGTTGGTTAACAGAAATACAGTAAGGGTGTGGCTGATAACAGACTTAACACACCAGTATAACATATTACCCCACAGACTGCACTGCACGACAGGGGTAACATGCAAACTCTGCATTTCCACCTCACTTACTGATTTTCACAGAGCAGGAGTAGCATGTCACCTCAGAATCTGCACTTCACAGGGCAAGGGAAGTCTGTTACCCCACAGACTACGCATTTCACAATAGGGGTAGCAAGTCACCTCACAGGCTGCATTTCACTATCACCTCACAGACCGCATTTCACGAAGCGATTCGGGTGGGTAGGTAGCAGGCAATTTCACAGAAATACCAAATGTATACATGGATATAATAGAGGTATAATCAGACTTAACAATAGGAATAAAGAGACTTAGCCATGGAACAAACAGACGTAAGAGAGAGAGAGAAAAAGACAGCCATGGAATAAATAAACAACCATAAACGAAACACACGTAGAAAAGATATGAACAGAATTAAAAGAAGAATCAACAGATTTCACAGAGGAATAAACAGACTCAACAGAGGAGAATAAAAGATGTGTTGGGGCGAAGCAGCTCACAGCCAGACCCTCTCCATGATGTAATTCCTTAACTCGTGCACTCGTTCCTCGTACTCCTCAAACCCAGCCTCCCTCAGCTGTTTCTTCACCTGGTTTTCATAGTCCTCGTAAGCGCGTCCCAAGTCAATGGCCTTCACATCCCACCTGACTTCTTTGGGATCGGGGAGTGCTGCCAAATCTCCGAGTTTCCTTTTCCTGTTGACGATTCTCACCTTCTTCCTTTCCTTCACATTCTTCTTTACCTCTTCCGCCGTGTCGTCGTCGTCCTCTTCCTCTCCATTCTGTTTTCTCTCGTTACGTTCCTTTTCCTCCCGTTCCCTCTTTTTCCTAAGGGACTCCACATACTCCACTCTTCTCCTTTTTCTCTCCTCCTTCCTCTTCCTCTCCTCCTCCCCCTCCTTTTCTTCACTTTCCATTCTCGTCCTCTTTCTTTCTCCCCCCTCTTCCTTCAGTCTCCTCCTCTTCCTCCCTCCCTCTTTCTCTCCCTCCTCCTCCTTCCTCCTTATCCCCTCTTTCTCTCCCTCCTCCTCCTTCCTCCTTATCCCCTTTTTCTCTCCCTCTTCCACCTTCCTCCTCTTCCCCTCTTTCTCTTCCTCCTCCTCCCTCTTCCTCTTTCTTAGCGAGTCCACAATGAATTTAACGTGAACCCAGTCTGGTCCATGCTCTCTTCTCCACCAATCCTCCTCTTCCTCCCTCCTCCACCGCTCCTCTCTCTCCATCCTCCTCTCCTCCTCCTTCCTCTTCGCCATGCTTTTCTGCTGTCGGATCCACCTGTTTAGCTTTCGGTCGCTCCGTCTCACCCATCGCATCTTCTCCCTCCCCACTCGATCCCTCTCCCTCCTCCACCGCTCCCTCTCCATCTTGTCCCACGTTCTCTTGATTCTCTCCTCTCTCCTCCAGCGGGTCAGTGAGAGAGCTCGACCTCTCCTCTCCTTGGCTTTCCTCCTCGCCTCCATCTCCCTCCTCTTCCTCTCCTCCTCCTCCCTCCTCTCCCGACGAAGCCTTCTCGCCTCCCTTTTCTCCTTCCTTTGCTATTTCGAAAACAACCTGATCCTAAATTTCTTAAACTTTTTCGAAAGCATGCGCCGTTTCCACCGGGGTATGGGCAGCCCGAGTCTACCTCTACCCACTCCCCTCTCCACAAATCGCCTCACGGGGCCCCTCAAACCCTTTCTTAACTCCCATTTCATACCCACGAACTTAGTATCGTCCCCCTCTATCCTAAGGGCGCCCCTCCTCCACTCCCGAAGCACTAGGTTTGTGATCAGCCTTTCCTTTCGTCTGATCTACCTGCTCTGAACCGCCCTAATTCTCCCTTGCATCTTTTCAGGCAACGTTAAATCCGGAGACAATACAATTACCAGTTCTTTCCCTTCCTTCTCTAGCTCTTTTACTGCCCCTTTTCCCGCCTCCTCTTCACCAAACTTCCATTGATGTTTTTCCTCCTTTCCTTTCTCGTCTTCGTTCTCAATTATTCCCCCTTTTTCTCCCTCGACATACTCGTTTTCGTCCTCTTCCTCCCCTCCTTCCTCTTTTCCAACATCCATCTCACCCTCCTCTTCCTCCTCTTTACCCTTCTGTTTCCCGTCCTCTTTATCCACTTCAACAGGCGGATCCCATATTCCGTAATCCCCTGAGTAATCACGCGGGTCATCAAACTCATCGTACTCCTTGCCCTTCCACAGGTTATTGATGTTAACTATGGCCCTCTTAATGTCAATATCGGTCTCCTTCCCCCTCAGGTTGTCCAGCTCTTTCTCCCACTCCTGCTTACCCTCCATGGTCATGTACCTGTAACCCTTCTTTCTCATCTTGAAGGGATTGTGCGCCAGCCTCTCCCTCTCAAACGCCGCCACCCTGACCCTGTGCTCCTCGATGGCTTTTTGACCCCGCTCGATCTCTTCCTAGGTCAACTTGGCATAGGCGCTCCTGATCCGGGCGTCCTTCCTGCTCTTTTCGGCCGCGTCTCTCTTCTTCAGCCACTTCGAGATCACGACTGTGGCCCGCCTCACGTCCCGCGGGTTTTTCCTATCGACTCGTATCTGGTCCAGGTCCTTCTCGCAATCTTCCTCGAATTCCTGGTACCACTTCATGTAACATACCCCCGCTTTTCTGTCCAGGTAGTTTCTGATCCAAGTCTAGGCAACTACGCGATGGAGCTCACTGACTTTCACGTACTCCTTCAAGACCTCCAACTCGTCCTGTAGATCCGCCATTTCCGCCTCCCTTTTCTGCCTCCAAATCATCTGTTCGATCTCATCCTCCAAGTTCCTTATGTATCGCCTGTCCTCCAGTATTTTCCTGAACGCCTCCCTCTCTTTCATCTTCCTCAACTACCTCTCCAGCCTCCTCTTCTCCACCTCTAACTTCCGGCGTCGTTTCCTCTCTTCCCTCTCCCTCACCAGTCTCTCTCTCTCCTCCTGCCTGTTCCTCTCCAACACCTCCTTCCATTTTCGACGCAGGTACGACTGTCTTTTGGCCATCATTCCATATCGCTCCTCATTCTCTTCTTTTTCTTCAACTCTCCTTATTTCCACCTCGATTTTATTCCGACGATGACCCAGAATCCTCGCGGCCTTCCTCCACTTCCTCTTCCTCCTCCTCTTCTTTTCCTTAACCGTCTTCCGTAACCCATGCACCATCTCCCCCATCATCATTTTCTCAATCACCTTCTCGTACACCCTGTGCGTTCTCTTCCTTCTCCTATCATTCTCTCTCTGTTTCACCTCCCTCCTCTTCCGTCTCTGCCCCAGCTGACGAACGGGGATTCTCCACGTGCGCATCCTGTTCCTCAGATCGCGCAGGGTCCTCACTATCCTCCTCCTCTTCTCCTTGTCCCCCCAGTACACCCAATACCCCTGTGGCAAAATAAAGAACTCTCCCCCGTGGATGTCCCGCAGGTAAGATATCGCCAGGTGAGTTGTAAAATTGTTGAATATTATTTTGGCCTCGCGTCTTCTGATCTCCGACTCTCTCTCTTCACTCTCCTCCTCCTCTTCTTCACTCTCTTCCTCCCCTTCTTCATACTCCTCCTCCTCCTCGTCCTCCTCCTCTTCACTCTTTTCTTCCTCCGTATCCTCACTCTCCTCCTCGTCCTCTTCACTCTCCCCCTCCTCCTCTTCACTCTTTTCTTCATCCGTATCCTCACTCTCCTCGTTCTCTTCACTCTTTTCTTCCTCCGTATCCTCACTCTCCTCCTCGTCCTCTTCACTCTCCCCCTCCTCCTCTTCACTCTTTTCTTCCTCCGTATCCTCACTCTCCTCCTCGTCCTCTTCACTCTCCCCCTCCTCCTCTTCACTCTTTTCTTCCTCCGTATCCTCACTCTCCTCCTCGTCCTCTTTACTCTCACCCTCCTCTTCTTCACTTTTTTCATCCTCCGAGTCCTCACTCTCCTCCTCGTCTTCTTCACTCTCCTCCTCATTTACACTCTTTTCTTTTTCTTCCTCCGTATCCTCACTCTCCTCCTCGTTCTCTTCACTCTTTTCTTTGTCTTCCTCCGTATCCTCACTCTCCTCCTCTTCCTTTTCACTCTCCTCCTCCTCTTCTTCACTCTATTCTTCCTCCGTATCCTCACTTTCCTCCTCCTCTCCCTCCTACTCCTCTTCATTCTTTTCTTTTTCCTCCTCCGTATCCTCACTCTCCTCTTCCTCCTCATCACTCTCTTTTTCTTCCTCCAAATCCTCCTCGCTCTTTTCTTTTTCTTCCTCCGTATCCTCACTCTCCTCCTCCTCAACCTGCCACCAAGGGGTCTCCAATCCCACCTTGTGCTTGGGTCTCTTCTTCGGCGGTCCCTTGAAGAGCGATGCACGGAGGGGGGGAATCACGAAGGTACGATCCGGATACGTCAGTCTCGAAGTCGAAGGAGGATCATCCGCCTTCTCCACGAACGTCTGAGTCCTAAGAAACCCGGGGAGTTCCTTTTCGCTGCGCATGTCCATCACCCACCATCCCCTCTTCCTGGTGTTCCTTCGCCCGGAGAGAAGCACGCGTTCCCTCCTTTCGTCCTCGTCCCCGTAGCGCTGGATCCCTCTACTATCCCCTCCTATCCTAGAACTTTCCTCCTCGCTCCTCACCCCCGTTGGGTATTTCCGCGGTAATTTGAAGGCCCCGTTATACCCACGCTTCCGGGGCCCGTACTTATACCGCTCATCGGGCTGGCATAACTCGTGGCGTATGAACCTCTCTTCCGGCAGGTCCGTCTTGATGCCGTAGTAGCGCTTGTAGATCGACACACAGGCCAGTTCCTTTTCAGCCAACTCCCTGGCCAGTCTCACTTCCCTGGCTGCCCTACCTTCGCCTTTCCTCCGTTTCTGACGCCACTTTATGTAATTTTTATGGATTCTCGTGTACATATCCTCATTTTCTTCCTCTTCCTCCCCTTCCTCCTCCTCTTCCTCTTCCTCCATTAACTTTGACTTACAATATGCCTCTAATTCATCCAGTATCGCACTCAAATCTGACTTATCTAGCAAACTACCATAAGTTCCATCATCACCGCCGTCAGAAGCACCAAAATCATCTTCCTTGTATTTCTTCACCTTTTTCTCTTCCGGTATCACGCAATTTCCAGTAAACTTCTTATTCTGGGCGTGCAGCAAATGAGGAGGCTTGAACCGAACGTTGTCACCATCGCTTTCCTCCTCCTCTTCCTCTTCTTCTTCCTCCCCTTCTTCTTCTTCCTCCTCTTCAGTTTCCGGCCAGGTAGACATATAAGACTCATTATCATCTTCCTCTTCGTCCCATCCATCATTCTGACCTTTTTTCCCATCAAGTCTGTCATCATCAGCGTTATCTTCCTCGCCCGTCTTAACCTCTTCCTCTTCCGGTACCACGTAATTTACAACAAACTTCTTATTATGCGCGTGAAGCAAATGAGGCGGTTTGATCCGAACACTGTCGCCATCACTTTCCTCCTCCTCTTCCTCTTCTCCAGCCTCCGGCCAGGTAGGCATGTAAGACCCACCATCATTTTCCTCTCTGTTGGGTCTGTCTTTCTGGTCTTTGTTTTCATCACGTCTATAATCATTTTTCTTCTCATCGGGTCTAGAAACCTGGTCTTCGTTTTCACCAGGTCTATGAATCTGGTCCTTGTTTTCAACAGGTCTATAAATCTGGTCTTTGTTTTCATCAGGTCTATAAATTGGGTCTTTATATTGATCAGGTCTCAAACACATTCGGCTTTTGTATTTTTCAGGCTGAATTAGAACATAGTCTTTGCATTCATCAGGTCTATAATAAATTTGGTCTTTGTGTTGATCGGGTCTACAAATCTGGTCCATGTATTCGTCAGGTGTGTAATAAAGTTGGTCTTCGTTTTCATCCGGTGTAAAATCATCTTTCAATTCATCTGGTCTAACATCATCGTCCTCGTTCTCGTCATTTTCCTCTTCATCACAACCATCATCATCATTCTCTTTACCATCATCGTCTTTCTTTTCACCATCATCATTATTCTTTCCACCATCATTACTCGTTTCACCACCATCATCGTTCCCTTTACCACCATCATCTTTCTTCTCATCTGGGGGAAGCCTCCTACCGCACTGTTCACAAACCACTTTTTTCTCCTTAGGCTTCTCGCTCTTTTTCTCACAGGCAGCAATATAGGCTCTTTCCCAGCTGGTGAAGAGCTCCTGTTCTCGCTCCTCTGTGTTAGGTTCGGGGTCACAGGTACATTGCGAGGTCTCAGGCTCAGTTTTAGCATCAGAATCCGTATCCCCTTCCTCCTCCTCCTCTTCGGAAGATAATGAATCCGGGGGACTGGGAATATCTGAAAGTCTAAGTGAGACTGACTCGCTCGCTTCCGTCCTGGGGGTCTTGTAAGATTCAATGGGCGACTCAGACAGGGCAGACAGTGAGTACCCGTAGTGCCTTTTCTCCCACTTCTTGCGCTGGTTCTCTATCCTGTCCTCGTCACTGTCAGCGCCCTCACGTGGGAAAGAAAGGAACTCGCTATCCATGGATTCATGATGGATGTAGTGATATAGCGCCCTCTGCCTTTGTCTCTCCAGGAGCTTATCTATCGGCATCGCCATCTTCTCTCCCTCTGTTCTCGGCCGCCTCCTTTTCCTGTGCACTTTTATGTTTATGTCTTCCATCAGCCCCTTAATCCGATCTTCGAGTGGCTGAACTTTGGCCTTGTACTCTTCAGTTATTTGCTATACATCTTTGTACATGATCGCCGTATATTCTACTAGGTGCTCCAGATCGGGCCTTGTGTGTGGATATTGTCGCAGACAAAGGTAAGAGGTTTCTCTGACGCTGTTCACCCACATGCACAACTGATGGCAGTGATCATCGTCTTCACGATTGCAATCAATGTCTTGACCGTTAACAATTCTTTCCATGATGGCGCCGAGCTGATACGTGACGATGTCCTCCGAGACGGTGTATTTATATTCTATATCACGTATAGGAAAGTCGTCATACATTTCGGGGGCGTAGAAATACTTTTTGTGCTTGTAATCATTTAGCTGTAATCTATCTCCAAGCTCTCTCATCATTCCAAAATCAAGGATGGTCACTTTTGGTTTCCGCCAGAATTTGCCCTTGAAGTGGACTGCGATATTGTTGATTTTGAGGTCACGATGGTTGTATCCAAAAGAAGCCAGGGCATCCGCGTACGTCACGATGTCCGCCAGGATCCGAAGCGCGTCTGCTCTGGTCAGCTACTTGGTGGATATCAGTTTCGAAAGCGTATTGCCCGCGTACTCCGTCACGAGCACCGGATACGGATGCAAGCGAACCCCAAGGAAGACCACGGTGCCTTTTCGAATGGCCTCGGCTTTGGGATACGTCATGATCTCCCTCAGAACCAGGAAACGCTGCACTTCCGCTATCAAGTTCCTCCAGGCTACCAGATACGAATCCTCGGGCCTGTGGAACAACTTGACGCACCAAGCAGGCTTATTGGCATCCACCTTCAGGTAGTGACATCGACCATACGTGCCTCGCCCCAGCACCTTGCCTCCCAAAATAGCCTTCCGCACCAGATCACGCGGCAGTACCGTAACGCCATACTGACGCAGGTATTTCGAGTGACGTTCGTGCGCATCCATCTCATCCTTGTTCAGCCTGAAGTAGTCGTCCTTTTCGGCCTTCTCCCGCTTGGTCGGTTCGGGCCATTCTTCTGCCGTGGCCAAGGATGACGATTCGACCAAGACATCCGCAACATCATTCTCATACGGATGCTCGTGGACATCCGTTACTTTGATGTAAGAAGGCATTTTTTCCGAGTGTTTGTGTTGATTTTTTTTCTATCAAGGGAGAAAACGCAAATACGCGTTAACTTTAATCAACTTTTCCCCCCCTTAAGGAAGGAAAAGTACGCAGAAACGAAAAGAAACAACTATACGAGTAATCTTCTCTATTCACGTGTTCCAAATAAAGGAAGCTGTGTATTTTGTTTCACGATTTATCCAACGATCGAGTCACGCGATGCTCTCAATGAACGACAACGAAACGCACGAACTCGGGAGATAAACTTCTGAACATTACAAAAAGCCGGACAGACAGCCAAAACATGTAGCCAACCTTGAACACACACACACACACACACACACACACACACACACACACACACACACAGCTGAATAAAATCGTCCGGAGCAAGAACGAGGTGGTTTGGCTGAGAAATTTCAACGCAGTCAAGATCCCCGTTCTAATCAGTGGGTTGATGGACACTATCATGAGGAACTTACCTATTACACAAGGACATATTACTACTGGGCTGAATCAAATCGTCTGGCTAGGGGAAGGATAAAATCGTCTGGATCGCACAAGAACGAAATACTTTGGTGGTGGAAAAAATAAAATAGGCATGATTGCTATGTCGTAAAAAATAAAAATGAACACAATTTTGATGTGCAGTTTCGTATTTCTGTTAACGGGGTGACTGTGTGTGTGTGTGTGTGTGTGTGTGTGTGTGTGTGTGTGTGTGTGTGTGTGTGTGTGTGTGTGTGTGTGTGTGTGTGTGTGTGTGTGTGTGTGTGTGTGTGTGTGTGAGAGAGAGAGAGAGAGAGAGAGAGAGAGAGAGAGAGAGAGAGAGAGAGAGAGAGAGAGAGAGAGCTAATGGATAATATGTCAATAACACTTGAAAATGACTGACTTGGGTGATTGGTTGAATATGAACGCAAAATCTGTGTGATGGCGATGGTAGCCGTTGTGGTAGTTGTAGTAGTGGTTGTGGTAGTTTTTTGCCTGTGTTGCTACTGGTGGTTGTGGCAGCTTCTGTGGTGTGGTGGTAAGGTTGGTTGTGGTGGCTGTTAAGAATGGTGGAAATGGTCGTTGTGGTTGTGGTAGTTGTAGTAGTGGGGCCACTGTGGTAATGGTGGTTATCACTGTGGTAGTTGTGACTAGGGTTGGAGGGATAGTGACTGTGATGCTCATGGTACAGGAGATGGTTATTACGATCAATGGTAGGCCATGGTAGTCGTGGTGGTAATAGGGGTCAAAACTATTACTATCACCACTATCATCACTGTCACTATTACTCCTACAAGTATTGTAATTACCACTATCACCCTACTATTATCACTATCATTCTCATCACTACCACCATCACTGCTACTACTAATATCACAATCACTGTCACTTCTACCACTATCACTTACTATCACTTTACCACTGTCATTACAGTTACTATCACTACTACCACTATCACTGCTACTATCACGAACTATTATCACTACATCACCTTAATCACTATCATTTTTACTATTACCACCTCTACTACTACTATCAGAATCACAATTATCAGGACAACTATCACCACTACCACTATCACCTGCATAACCATTATCAGTACTATTACCATTTTCACCATCATCACTATTCTAACCATTATCACCACCACAACCACTATCACCACTACCATCAATATTATCATCAGCTCCATCACCATTACCATGACCATCATCATCATCACCACAATCTTCACCACCATAATCACTACTACCACCATTTAACCATTACCGCCACTACCACTGACCATTATCACCACCATCACCATTACAACTATCATCACTATGCCTTATCACCACAACCAAGATCACTACCACTACCATTCGTCTCACCACAAACACGACTGTCAAGACCACTATCACCAACAAAACGTACATCAATTCGAGTATTATCACTATCATAGAGAGAGAGAGAGAGAGAGAGAGAGAGAGAGAGAGAGAGAGAGAATATCTTAATTAGGATGAAAGACCACAGGCATTTCCTCAAACTCCTTCCTTCATCAGACCCAGACTTCTTTGCTTTACTTGACTCTCTCTCTCTCTCTCTCTCTTTCTCCTGTCTCTTCCTTCCATTCCTTTTCTTCTGTCTCACCTATTCCCATTCTTCTCCAGTTGCTACCACCGCCACCCCATTCTTCCTTACAATTCCTATTATTTTCTTCGCATCTATAAATTTATGACAAAATACAACAATGATTCCTGCAACATCTCCAGACAGTTAACAGGAGGATAAAATGCTCTACGGTAGAGATGTAATGGGTGCAGTAATTTTCGTCCTATCTATCTACCGTATCAATATACAGTATCAATACCTATTAACATATCTATCTATTTATTTATCTCCAGACGCCGTAAGGTATGGCCAAAAACAAAACGCCTCTCCATTTGTTAACAATAGAACAGCAACTGGCTAAGAAAAAACATCACTATTGATGTTTATACAGGTGAGGAGTGTATTATCAAAGCCCTGAGGTGAAAGTGTAATTGTAGCAAGGTGCCACGCAGGTGATATATAGCGACGTAATTTTGGTGCACTAAAAGGGTTACAAATCACAATCAGACAAATACTTTACATATACTTTAACACCCAGTGCTTGCTTGGAACCATTATCAAACACGAGAGATTAACACAATCAGGATAATCTAATCAAAGACAGCTTATGGATTAACTGCCAGTGCCTTACTAATCTGTGTCGGGATACACAAATGCACTTTCTACCACTTCCCTTTCGCAACTTCACGTAGCTCAGTGGCAGAATAAAGACAACGATACTCCTCTACATCCTTTCCAGAATACTACTTCGTGACAAGCATCGTAGTGTTAATCTGCTGTTATAACTCGGCATTCAAGATGGAGAAATGGCAGTTTTAGGCTAAGTTAGAGGAGTATAGAACGGCCATACTTAAAATTACCGTGTCACCTTATTACATGAAAGCTATGGATTATTTAAAGTGCCTCTAAGAACGAAAAACCAACAAAACCTTAAAATGATCTTCCATATAAAATCTACTCAACGCAAATACGCACAGATTTAGAATGGATACAATGTTTACGATATTTTCAAAGGCCATAATAATTAAGTCAACTGAAATGGTTCAATTATTTTACAAGAAACTGTTATAAAACTGTTGATAAAAGTTTCCATCCCATATCCCCCTCACCAATACCGTACCTCTCTCCCTTCTTTCAGTGCAGCTAATCTTCTCACAACTCCCTATCCTCCTACAGATGACCCATCCTACCTCTGCTCCCTTGCTCCAGTCTTATCCCTAGTCTCACCTTCCCTTCCTCCCTCTACCCAATTTTTCTCTCCCTTACCTCAGTCTCACAAACCTCTTTATCGCGCTCCTTCCTGCCACAAAATCACTAGGCCTACTCCCACCTCAAAACGTACCACACCACCTCACCCACTATATCTCTCTCCTCTTTCCCCACCCACAATCATTCTCTCCCTTCCTTAAATCCCGCTAACCTTTCCTTAAATTCCTTTCCTCCAATGAATGACTCTACCCATAGAGGTAGGATTAGGGTAGAGTCGGCGTGAGAAGGCTCCGGTGAAGCCAGAGAACTGTCAAACGGCCATATTGGTCAAGTCAAGAGGTCACGGCAACACCTACTTGACGAAGAAGATTGCTGTGCACTCCTACCTCTATGGCTGTGCCCATAGAGGTAACAGTCCTAATCCTACCTCCGTGGGTGTGGCCATGAGATTATTAAGCCTTTAATACCTCCAGCTGTGTGTCCACCTGGTATTCTTCAGGGAGAATGCCAGAAACAAAGTAGACTTCATTCTACCTCTGGTTTTAGTTGTAGTTCAGCTGTGGGTGTGAGACGTTCTGTCCTAAGTTGTAACTCACCATCAAATAACCTAAGTCTCCAAAAATGCCCCCCACCTGTGCCGCATTTGGGTGTAATGAAAGAGGAGATAAGAAATCTGACCCATCCATTACATTTCACTGGTGAGTATCTTTAGAGTGGATTATAATTTGTAAGTGTACATTATGTATATGACTGGAGTTAGTAAAGTCAAGCTGAATATTATATAGAATAATAGATATAAACTTTTTTCATAATGTGCTGATGTATATTATTTTAAATCATCTATCTGTCTTCTATCCTTCATTTTACCGTATGTTCTTAAATGCTTCCTTTTTTTTCATTCATTAACTACTTTCTTTTCTCCTTCCATTCATAACCTACTTTCTTCCTCATTTTTTCTGTTTGCAACTAAGAAAACACTCGCGCCTGGTCAGCGGAACCAAGTCAGACAGCTGTCAAAGGGGTCGCCGCCATGTTGGTCGAGTCAGATCTGTCGGCCTCACTCTGACCTACCCGTGGTTAATCCCTTATGCCGCCTCTACCTACTCCTACCTCTATGACTCTACCCATCCCCTACCCTCCTCAACAAGTCATTTCCCTCTCTTTCCTCCCACCTACTTTCTCCCTTCCCATCTCTTCTTTCCTTATTCCCACAATCATCATTCCTTGCCCTTTCCTTCCCCCAAACCAGCCTTCTCTCCCCTGCCCTTCTCCAGTACTTCTCTTTCCCGTTGCCAATCACCATTTCTGTTTCTTCCCACCCACATCCTCTCATCTCCCCCACCCCACAATCTCCATCTATTTCTCTCATCGAACCTACCTTCAACCCATCCTTTCCACCATCCCCCCCCCCTCTTTCTCTCTAACACTTCACCCTCCCCAACCCCTCCCCTCCCTCCCTTCTCTCCTTTCCTCGTCCCTCCTTTTCACCAACCTCCCTCCCTTCCCTCTACAAACTCCAACCCCCTTCACCAACACCACCCCCACAAACCCCCTCCCCCTTCACCACCAACTCCCCCACAAACCCCCTCCCCCCAAAAACCCCCTCCTTCTGCACCACCACCTCCCCCCAACAAACCTCCTCCCCCTTCACCAGCCCCTCCCCCAAAAAGCCCCCTCCCTCTTCACCACCACCTCCACCACAAACCCCCTCCCCCATCGCATTCGCAACTCCCTTCCCCCAAACCCCCTCCTACCTCACCACCCCTCCCCCTTCATAACACCCTCCCCCACAAACCCCTTTCCCTCCTAAGCCCCCTCCCCCTTCACCACCACCTCTTTTGATCTCTTACTCAGGCAAATTAAATCTCAGGTCCACACTTTGTTTACCTTCTCCTCTCTCTCTCTCTCTCTCTCTCTCTCTCTCTCTCTCTCTTATCTAAAATCCAACCGCAGTTATAGCTCTCTCTCTAAATACACAACTCTACCTCTTCTCCCTCTTAATTTGCCTTTTTTCCCTCGAATTTTCTCCCTCCATCATCTCTTTCTCCCTCTCATATTCTAACCACCTCCGGTTAAAGCCTCTAGGGTCTCTCTCTCTTACTCTTTTCTTTCTTCTGTCTCTTTTTCTCTGTCTGTCTTTCTCTATATATACACCAATCAATCAGTCAATCGACCACTCAATCGGTCTATTTATGTAACTCATGATTTTCACTCTTTCTCTAATTCACCTCCTCCACGGCATTCCTCTCTCTCTCTCTCTCTCTCTCTCTCTCTCTCTCTCTCTAAGCCCCTTAAAGTTTTCACGCGAACTTTTCCTTCATCCCACACATGTCTTTCATCATTTCCCTTCTCCTAATTTCTCCTTAGATAAGTCTCAAGTTTCTCTCTCTCTCTCTCTCTCTCTCTCTCCACTAAATCCTCTCCTCCCATCATCTTACACAATCCCCTTCCTCTTCTCTTCCTTTCATTCTCTCACCTCTCCTTCTATCCACCTCCTCTCTCGTTTCTCCACCTCCTCCATCACATTCCTCCTCCACCCCCTTTCAACTTCTATCCTTTCTTCTTCCCTCCTCCTCTTCCTACATGATATTCTCTCCCTTTCCCTCCCATTTCTTTTCTCCATTTTCTCCACTTCCTCCATCGCTTTCCTCCCCCTACCCCCCCCTTTTTCAACTTCTATCTTTTCATCTTCCTGTTTGATCTTATCTCCCTCTCCCTCTCTCTCTCCCCCCTCCTTCTCCCTCCTTGTCTCCCCATCCCCCTCCCTCTCCCTCCTTTCTCCCCCACCCCCCTACCTCACCCTCCTTGTCCCCCCACCCCCCACCCTCCCCCTCCTTTCTCCCCCTCCCCCAACCTAACCTTCCTTGTCCCCCCACCCCCTCCCTCTCCCTCCTTGTCCTCCATGCCCTTCCCTCTCCCTCCTTTCTCCTCCATGCCCTTCCCTCTCCCTCCTTTCTCCCCCACCCCCTACCTCTCCCTCCTTGTCCCCCTACCCCTTCCCTCTCCCTCCTTGTCCCCCACCCCCTTCCCTCTCCCTCCTTGTCCCCCATCCCCCTCCATCTCCCTCCTTGTACCTCCAAACCCTTTCATCTCCCTCCTTCTCCCCCTTCCCCCTCCGTCTCCCTCCTTCTCCCCCTCACCCCCAACTCCCTCCATCCCTTTAATCAACCAATTCTCCCCAATCTGGACGGCCCTGAAAAACATTTTAGGGCCAATCACCCCCAATTTCCCCCCAGTTTACATACATTCCGCCAGACACTCCCTCACAGACACACACCAGCACAGATTTTCTTAAGACGACCCGGGGAAGACTTACGAGGAGTTGGTGCGACTTTATTCTGCTCCTTAAAGTTGGGGTCTTGTTTAGGAGGTGCAACTGTTATTCTCTCTCTCTCTCTCTCTCTCTCTCTCTCTCATTTGTGTTTAAGTTTACAAATTCACGAGGCTAATGCAGCACAGAGGTGGGGACAGGAACGGCGCTCTGGCACGAACATCAAAACTTAAAAGGTATGAGCAGAGGATATGGCACTGAGAAGAGATATATGTGCTGTACGTAGGCTATTTATATTTCTTTATTACTGACATATATTGCATACAACCCACAAGATAGGCCTAACATTCATACGTAGAAAGAAAAACAGTAAGGATGAAGTACAACAGGTTTCCTTTACTAACGAAAGTACGGTTTAAGACACATCACACAGAAAAATATAACAAAATAAATTATAAAAAGTTGGCAATATCGTCCTTAACGTGTGAAAAAAAAAAAAAAAGAAATGCAACGCCGACCGATGAGCTTTAATTGAAATATGGCGCTTTGAAAATGCTGACGTCTGCTCCCCTGGCGGCCAGAACTGGAACTAATTTGAAGGCAAGCTGATTGAAGCTCTACACGTACTCTCATTACAGTACTAAAAATACTGTAATATAAATACTTAAGTTAATAAATGAATAAATAAAACTACTGGGACTCCTTTGATACTGTATACTCTGAAACAGGAGTACAGGTGGTATGCTTAAACCTCAAACTACAGAGTGGAATGCAAACCCCTAATTCTTTTACTGACATTTTTGGATCGCCTGTGGTTAATAGGTATGGTCTGCCTGCATCCCACATTACAGAGTGCGGTCAGCAATAATACAGGAGGGCTAAACTCACACTTGTTTCAGAAATTTTGGTCTGAATTAGAGAGTTTGTATTGCAATTTTCAGGTTAATATTTAAGCAGCCGACCATAAGATTCACGATGGAACTCAGAATGAATTGTGTTGGAAAGTATACGATGATCGGCAAAACCAGTTACCTGAGATCAAGCAGTCCTTCGCACTCCAAAACCTTCACATGCACCCACTTCAGCTCAAGAAACCACCGTCAATACTAAATAAACACTAAGGCGTCTATTTATGACCGGTGTGATGGTATTAGCAGACGTGTTTTTATTTTTTTCTTGTGAGTGAGCATGTATAGATCAACGCAGCCAACCACGACAGGGTACGAGTGTAATGCTTAATGACTCACTGCTATACACACACAAATTTTCGTCCCCAGATGCCACCCAACCCTGGCGTAAGTAAGGGGCAACAAGCGTACACCTTATTCCATCCCCAAAGCTTTGCGTAGGCTACTCAGATGCGCACTCCTTATTACATCCTCAGAGCGCTGTGTACTCTAATGCGACCTCCTTATTACATCCTCAAAGCCTTGCGTACTCTAATCCGTCCTCATTACATCCTCAAAGCCATGCGTACTCTAATGCGTCCTCCTTATTACATCCTCAGAGCCTTGCGTACTCTAATGCGTTCTCCTTCTGATATCCTCAAAGCCTTGCGTCATCTAATGAAGGAAGGTACAGTTGCGGATATAAATAATGATCCACCCAATAACGATACACGGCAAATCAGTGAACTGCTCGGCCATATCGATGCCACCACATGAAGGCATCCCCCTCCTGCATCCCCAAAAGATAACAAGAGTGAAATGTAAAATACGACCTTGGGCAGAAGAGGATAACGCCAAAAATATAT
>NC_137007.1:33488712-33493712 GCF_032717465.1 Coenobita brevimanus | reverse complement strand
GGAGGGACGCAGGAAGAAACAGCAGACAGGAAGAGGCAGGAGGAAGGCAGGAGAGGCAGAAAGAGGCAGAGACAAGAAAAGGCAGAGTGAGACAAGGTTAAGCAGGGAGATGTAGTCAGAGAGAGGAGGAGAAGCAGGGAGAGACAAGGAGAGGGGGGGGGGACAAGGAGAGGCATGGAGGGAAAAAGGGAGGCAGGGAGAAGCAGGACGGAGACAAGGAGAGGCATGGAGAGAAAAAGGGGAGGCAGGGAGAGGAAAAAGAGAAAGAAGAACAGGCAGGAGGGAGGCAGGAGGAGGCAAGGAGAGACAGGAGGAAAGCAGGGAGAGCAACAGACTAAGGTTCCATCAGCAGTTTTTCACAGGGAGATTAGATTAAGGGAGACAGGGAGGGAGAGGAGGTCAAGGTGAGGGAGGAGAAAAGTGGGAAGATGGAGGAAAGGAGGAGGAAAGTGGGAGGAAATTAAGGACGGAAGGAAGGGAGGAGGAGGAGTGTAGGGGAAATAGAAGGCAAGAGAAAAGAAAGAGGAAAAGTGGAGGGGAAATAAGGAAGGAGGAGAAGGGGAAAACTGGGGAGGATAAGGAGGACTGGCAGGAAAGAGGAAGGAAAAACCGAAGAGAGGAGACTGGAGGAAAGAGCCAAGAAGGGAGATGGGAGGGAAGAAAAGGAAAAGAAAGATAATGAAGGAAACGATGAAAACGGAAGTGTTGCAAATACGGAAGAAAGGAAGGAAAATAGGAAAAAAGGAATGAAGAATCAGGGAATAATTGAGATACGTGACGAAAATGAAAAAAAATAAAGGATGAGGCAAAGGCAGACGTGAAGGGAAGCAGATGAAACGTAAGGGAAAATGAGAGAGAGAGAGAGAGAGAGAGAGAGAGAGAGAGAGAGAGAGAGAGAGAGAGAGAGAGAGAGAGAGAGAGACAGACAGACAGACAGACAGACAGACAAACAGACAGAAAGGGACAGAGGAAGGATGAAAGGAGGGAGGGATGGAAGGAAGGAAGAAAAAGGGAGGGAGGGAGGGAGGGAGGGAAGGAAGAAAAAGGGAGGGAGGGAGGGAGGGAGGGAGGGAGGGAGGGAGGGAAGGAAGGAAGAAAAAGGAAGGGAGGGAGGAAAAGGAAGGGAAGGTCGATGGCAGTAAAGAGGCAGCACTGTATTTTGTCTGTGGACGGTGGGGGCCCTCACGTAAGAAAATCAAGCAGAAAAAGAAAGAAAACAAGGCAGCTGGAAGCGGGAAGAAAAGAAGAAAGAAGACGAAGAAGGGAAATACAAAAGAAAGTTAAGGAAAATATAAAGTAAATCAGGAAAAAGATCAAACCAAGAAATAAAGGGAAGGATGGAAGGAAGGAAGGAAGGAAAGAAGGACCGACGGAGAGAAGGAAGGAAGGAAGGAAAGAAGGAAGGAAAGAAGGAAGGAAGGATGAAAGGAAGGAAGGAGGGATAGAAAGATGGAAGGAAGGAAGGATGGATGGATGGATGGATGGATGGATGGAAGGAAGGATGGATGGATGGATGGATGGATGGATGGATGGATGGATGGATGGATGGATGGATGGAAGGAAGGATGGAAGGAAGGAAGGAAGGAAGGAAGGAAGAAGAGATACAAGAAAAGAAAGACAAAGAAGTGAAACAAAAAGGAAGATAATGGAGAAAGGAAGAAAACAAATCAAACGAAACTGGAGAGAGAGAGAGAGAGAGAGAGAGAGAGAGAGAGAGAGGTGGGGGAGGGGGGAACGAGAGCACCACAACCCACATCAACAGTTAAGCCAGTTAGGTCGAAAGTCTACTCAATTACCAAGGCCAACTCGCCCTTAAGTGATCCCGGGGTGTCAGATCAAGTCTTTAAGTTGGAGGTACTTTTGTTCTGGGAGTTGGAGGGAACTTCTCTACCCGTGGAAGAAAGGGAGGAAAAACTGGAGGTGAAGTTGAGAAGGGAAGAGAAAAAATTGAGAGAGCTGAGAGATCTCTATTGTTGATAGGGGGTGAGGGTGTGGTAATAATAATAATAATAATAATAAAAATAATGTTGATGATGATGATTACGATGATGATGATGGAGCACTAAAATATGATGCTAGTCACAATGAAGTACTATAAAAAGGATGCAGAGCGGTGCCATGGTCGTCTTCTGAGCTGGGGGAAATAGGTTACAAAAGGACAGAAATTTCGCCTGGTTAAAATGAACAAAAACATAGAAATAAGAGTTACAATTTAATCAGAAAATATCTACATCAACTCGAGCCTTATTCACTTCCAATCCACACGGAGCAGTATAGGATTTTTTTTTTTTACTTTATTCTTATTACCGTCAGACGATTTTTTTCAGCTTAAGAGAGACTTTTCGACTTAGGGGGTTACACACAGCCTTCGTTAACTACTTCATTCTCGTGGCTCTCTCCAAAGGTGAACAGAATCGTCAGTAAAGAGCAAACATCAAACGGAAATACAGGTCATCGGACTGGAGGGGTTAAAATTTAAGTGGCTGGAGTTATCCGTAATTCCCATTCATTCACACTTCATTTCTCCTGTATGGCCATTAGACTTTTTGATTTTATTTATTTATTTATTTATTTATTTTTCCTGGGTGTAACCTCTGACCACAGATTTCACACATAGTTATCAGGAAGCAGGTGTCTTTTAACATTTCCTGTATCTGTGTTAATGCCCTTCTCACTACGAAGACTATTTTTTGTTCATTCTTCCCACTACTCGACGAACTCATTCACCTGAGGAAGAATATCAGGTGCTGAACAGGTTAATTAGGAGCGTAACTACCTCGCGTCTTGGAAAATCTAACATGAATTAAATCGCCAGAAAGAAAGAGAACATTTTCAATGGCTTAAAAATGTGTGTGTGTGTGTGTGTGTGTGTGTGTGTGTGTGTGTGTGTGTGTGTGTGTGTGTGTGTGTGTGTGTGTGTGTGTGTGTGTGTGTGTGTGTGTGTGTGTGTGTGTGTGTGTGTGTGTGTGTGTGTGTGTGTGTGTGTGTGTGTGTGTGTGTGTGTGTGTATTTACTTCGTACCCGGAAGTAAAACAGAACTCAGATATGCGGTCGGGGACAAAAACTTCCTCTACTATTCCACAGCATCTCCATCAAGCACGTCAATCACTCTCCTCCCAGACGCATTATTTATTACCCCTGAAGATGTCATAGGCGAAACTACTCGGAAATAAGTCACCTCTATTTCACCCGCGTTTTCTTCCACCTCCTTCCCTTACTTGTCAAAATGTCGCTGCATACATCAAAGACCATCACCTTCAGGCACGTGAGCATAGCAAAACTCTCAGCTTGGGAATGTACAGCGTGTGGAAGAAAGTGAGAGCAGGAAGAGGTGACACATACGGTGAACATATAAAAAAAACTCTCTCAGCTTGGGAATATCGGTTAGTAAAGTGAGCAATACCAGTAAAATAAAAGGTATACATTCCAAGGCTGGCCCAGCTCAGGAAAATTAGCCACTTGATGAAAATGAGAAAAGAAGCGGCTGAAATATTAGGCGAACATCCCACGCGTTTCTAAGCTTATGAGTTTTTCTCTGTAAAAAAAAAAAAAGTCAGAAACGGAAGAGGCGAAATATCGGGCGTACATACCAAAACTCAACATCTACAGGGGAAACTTAAGGAGGAAAAGAGGTGAAAAACCATACTCTTTTTAATCTAACTTGGCCTAAAATTGCCATCTTTCCATCTTGAATGCCAAGTTGTAACAACAGACTAACATAACAATATGACACTGGTCATGAAGATGCGCTATGGAAAGGATGTCAAGCCGTTGCATTGTCCTCCGCCACTAAAATACGTAAATAAGGACAAAAAACTACGCAAATCAAACTGCAAAAGGACGAAAATCAAAGCAATTCAGACTATAAAAGGACGAAAATCTACGCAAGTTAAACTACAAAAGGACGAAAATCTACGCAAGTTAAACTGCAAAAGGACGAAAACCTACGCAAGTTAAACTACAAAAGGACGAAAATCTACGCAAGTTACAAGGTAAAAGGACGAAAATCGACGCCAGTTAAACGGTAAAAGGACGAAAATCTACGCAAGTTAAACGGAAAAAGGACGAAAATCTACGTAAGTTAAACGGTAAACGGGCGAAAATCTATGCAAGTTAAACGGTAAAAGGACGATATTCTACGCAAGTTAAACGGTAAAAGGACGATATTCTACGCAAGTTAAACTGCAAAAGGACGAAAATCTACGCAAGTTAAAAGGTAAAAGGACGAAAATCTACGCGTAAAAGAATGACAGTCTATGCATATCTGACCAAAAGAGGACGAAAATCTGCGCCACGTTTAAGTCAAAGGAGTATAGGCGAACTTTTGTCCCCCGGCCGACGTTTGCGAGCCATTTCGTGGGAGGTAATATTCGGACGCTATCCTTGTCAGTCACGCAAGAATCCTATTACGGGGGAATTTGTCAGGTTCTCAGAATTCCTTAAGCCTGCGTAGTGTGGTTAGTAAGAGGGCTGGGTCGTCTTGTGATGGATCCGGGTTCGATTCCAAGGAGGTGCTACTGCAATTTATCACGCACGGTATCATGTGTTAGTTTTACCTGGAGAGAGAGAGAGAGAGAGAGAGAGAGTGTGTGTGTGTGTGTGTGTGTGTGTGTGTGTGTGTGTGTGTGTGTGTGTGTGTGTGCGTGCGTGCGTGCGTGCGTGCGTGCGTGCGTGCGTGCGTGCGTGCGTGCGTGCGTGCGTGCGTGCGTGCGTGCGTGCGTGCGTGCGTGCGTGCGTGCGTCATGGAGGATAGCGACAGTATTAAATGTGTCAACCCTCTCATGGATACACAAAATCGCCTGCCAATACCTGATCAAGAAGGCCAGAGTATTCCCTATCAGAAGGCTAATGATACCGATCTTAATATTTGCCAATTAGGTCATTATATTCACACCTTGCCTATGTTCCTCTGTATGGCTGCATCACAAATTTATGTATCGATTCTGCATTTTGATCAGTGAATGAGTTTTATACAAGAGAAAAAAAAAATAAACAAAAAA
>NC_137007.1:33343712-33483712 GCF_032717465.1 Coenobita brevimanus | reverse complement strand
TGCAAACATGGTCCATATCTCACTGTTGTGTCAGAATGTCCATCAGTTTCAATCACTACATTCATTCAATTCTGACTCTCTCTCTCTCCCTCTCTCTCTCACACACACACACACACACACACACACACACACACACACACACACATAACATAACATACCTGCACACAAGGATGGACGCACAGACTAATGCACGCTCATATATACAGGATCTCTCTCTCTCTCTCTCTCTCTCTCTCTCTCTCTCTCTCTCTCTCGTGCTGACAGGGCGAATGAAGTCCAGCTTATCATTAGTCCATTGTCGAGCCGGCTAATGGCTGGTGATGGACGGTGGACAGATGCTGCTGACTGACTCGCTGCCCGGCTGCCTAAATGCCTATCCCCTGTCTAAAATGTCCGGCTGCCGTTTAATATGACCGTCTCCTGCCTAATATGTCCGTCTCCTGTCTAATATGTCCTTCTCCTGTGTAATATGTCCGTCTCCTGTCTAATATGTCTGTCTCCTGTCTAAAATTCCCTGCTGTCTGGTAAGCCCATTTCCGTTCAATAGGCCCGTCTCCTGTCTAATATTTTCTTCCATCTAGTATCCCCATCTGTCTAATATGCCTGTTTCCTGTCTAATGTACCTAGATTTTGCCTAATATAACCGATCTGATATACTCGTCTGCTGTCTAACATGTCCGTTTTCTGTCACACATACAAGAGGGACACTTAATTACGGTTTTCGTCAGCACATAAGTATCCCTTCAGTGCCGTCAATTTCCCTCTGGTAAATAACATCACCTGACAATAATGGAAGTAAATACATAAACAGACCTGAACGGATGTAGTAAAGACCGAACACTGGTGCCTTGGTGAGTATAACTTCTACAAATCAGTCTCTGGTCAGTTTGCGGGGGCTGGGTGGCGAGGCTTTTGGTCTCCCACTTAGCTGACGTGGGTTCGAGTCCCCCGCGGTTTCCCCCTGGCCCGGAAAAGGGTGGCTAAGGACCGACCGACCGCCGTGACTGGCCCCCACCACGACCGTGACGACAGCAACGACAAGGCCAAGTGATGCTGCGGGAAGAGTTTAAGCTCCGGGAGATGAGGTGTTTGTGGTTCACAGCCTTGAAAACGTCCCCCTCCTGCGATGTCATAAAGCCACGTCTGGTCAGTCCTCGTGATCGTATATAGTCCTCACAAAGACTTCATGCTACTGTTCGCTACATTTTTCCCTCTCGACCTGTCTGACAGAGTAATAACCGCATATAAAGTTATGTTTTTCTGTGTGGCGTGTCCCTAAAGGCTTCTCTGAAAGTGGGTAAAAACTAACACACTGTTTATAAAAATGAAACAAACCGCAAACAATGTGAGATGTAATGTGTTTGTCTCCTGCTTCAAACACGTCTCCTGTCGAAAGTATTTGTCTCCTGTCGAAATACTTGTTTCTTGTCTAAAACGTGAGTCCCCTGTCGAAAATATTAGTACCTGATTCCTGTTTTAAACGCAAGACTCCTACAGGATACAACTGTCTCCTGTCGAAATTATCCTGTCTAAATACCCCCCCCCCCTTGTCGTAAGCACAAATTATTTCCTGTCCCTGTTTTTGTCATCCTCTCTCTCTCTCTCTCTCTCTCTCTCTCTCTCTGTTTTCCCCAATTCTTTTATACTTCACTCGTAACACTTTCTTGCATGTCTACCTCTTCCTCCACTCTCTTTGATTTTTCCTCCTCATCTCCTCTTTCACTTTCTGATCCTTCCTCTCCCTCCACTCTCTTCGATTTTTCCTCCTCGTATCTTCTCTCTCGCTCTGATCTTTCCTCTTCCTCTCCTCTCTCTCTTTCTCTTTCATCTTACCTCCTCCTCTCCTCTCCTCTCTCGCTCTCTCTGATCGTTCCCCCTCCTCTCCTCTCTCTGATCTTTCCTCCTCCTCTCCTCTCCCCCTCCTCCCCTCTCCTGTTCCCCTTCCGACTCTCACTTTCATCCCTCACTTCTGTCTTTCTCTCTCCCCCTCCTGTCAGTTTCTTTTTCCCACCTGTCCTCAAAGCGCCACTCACGTCTCTCTCTCTCTCTCTCTCTCTCTCTCTCTCTCTCTCCCCACACACACACACACACACACACACACACACACACACACACACACACACACACACACACACACGTCGAGCAAACATTAACATCCATCACAAGCGCGGGTGTAATAATGCCGCACGAAAAACAGAAAACCACGTAATTACAATACTGGATCCCCTTATTTCATACCAATTACATACCTGAATTAGAGTGTTTACCTGGCCAAAGAGGACGACAATTAGTGGAAGACGCTGACAGTTCTACTCACCTGTTGACAGAAAGAAAAATCTATTAGGCAATGACGACGTTTAAGATATGTGATCAAATAATCAGTAGCGATAAGAAAGGTAGTGTGTGTGTGTGTGTGTGTGTGTGTGTGTGTGTGTGTGTGTGTGTGTGTGTGTGTGTGTGTGTGTGTGTGTGTGTGTGTGTGTGTACAGATTTTATTCCATTTTGCCCACACCTGGTGCTTTATCCAATGTTTTTTTTTTCCAGAACAAAAGGTCAAAGCAACATGGCAAGATCAACTAAATCAGCTTTGATCCGCTTCACAATAAATCTGGCGGAAAGATTCAGGGATAGCCAAGGGGTTGCTCTATTGATTAAGCGCACAATGTCAGAAATACAGATGACATGGCAAGAGAAAGAGTTTATCTGAATGGGGCAAAACTCTGCGAAGTGGGTTAGGATACAGGAGGTGCGACGGGGACGAAAGAAGTTATTTGATGTGGAGAACGGACAGGGCGCCTTCAAATCATCAATAAGGGGTGGTGTTTAATTCTGAAACCCCGTTCTTGATTGCATGACACTCTTGCTATTTCCAGACAACTTAAATTTGACTCTGGAAACACCTTTATAGGAGTTAACGAAGGCTATATCTGACTCCTAAAAGTCTCTCTCAAGCTGAACAATTCGGAAATTTACTGTACCAAATATAAAACTAAAAAAATATGAAATATGTCACAGAAGTCATGTGCATTACCCCTTCAAAGCTTCTTCATTTCTGTGGCGTTCTCTGGTTCTTGCTTCCACCAGAGGATTCTATTTGACTAACGACAGAGTACTGAAGCGGTTCATGAGGGCCAGTTCTAATTCCTCCACTTCTAAAAAAAAAATCTATCCAAAGCAAAATCATGTTGTCTGGAAGCACCAAGAGCAAATGAAAACTGCGCTACCGTATTCTACCTACCTACCTACCTATCTATCTATCTATCCTTTTCTAGGGAGACGCCTTATTTAAGAAATGGGTAGCCACAAGCAAATATCCTCCGTGGCACCCTGTCCTCCCCCATCAGGCTAACCTCTCTCCAACTCACACCCCTCTCACTCAAAAACCTTCACTCCATCCCTCCACCATCTTCTGTAAGTTAAGTCAAAAATAACCTACCATAAGACCAAACCACATCGCAAAAACACCTCCACTAATACAATCAACACCAGCTCTGAATAGGACAACCCTAGTGTGTGTTCAGGGATTAGTGAGTAAGTGGTGACATGGGAAGGTGTGTGTGTGGCATCACCTGTCGTGCGTTGAGGACATCGAGGTCTTAGGGAAAGGAGTGTGTAGTCTATTACCAGAATCTCACAAAAAAATAAAGGTAAATAATTCTCTCTCTCTCTCTCTCTCTCTCTCTCTCTCTCTCTCCCCACACATGCCCTTTTCAATATATATTCCCGTCTCCATCATTCATTTCCGTTCCAGCCTGCCAGGTCTCTCTCTCTCTCTCTCAATATACCTCATATTCCCCTTTCCCTCTCTGTCACTGAAAGTCTCCCATCTACCTCACTCACTCTCTCACTCACATATTTTCTCCATTTCTCACACTCAGTAATCCAGCCTCTCTCTCTCTCTCTCTCTCTCTCTCTCTCTCTCTCTCTCTCATTCTTAACTTTAAAGATTATATAGTGAGCCTTATCATTAATGCCGGCTAGTAATAATTAAAGTCTCTCTCTCTCTCTCTCTCTCTCTCTCTCTCTCTCTCTCTCTCTCTCTCTCTCTCTCTGATCCACGGCCTGCCTTCAATCGCATCAGTGGGGTATACATAAATATTCATGTGTGCATATTCATCTCGCGCCCAGCCTGACCATCTCTCTGACCGTACACACACACACACACACACACACACACACACACACACACACACACACACACATACATACATACACGTTCATGCTACACAAGTACACCCATATAAACACACTTACATTCAAACACGTAGATTGGTACTTGCACATTCTTTTATTCTCGCGGACACGCATACATACATATTTCACACACACACACACACACACACACACACACACACACACACACACACACACACACACACATACCACCCCACTCTCCCCCCATACGCTCACACTTCACTTTTCCATAAACACACATAACTACCTGAAAAAAAAAAAAAAAAAACTAATCAGATCTTTAATCCTCCTCTGAACCTGTTTACAAATGATGAAAAACTTTACAAAATACAAAAAAAAAAAACAATATCAGGCGATTACATACTCTAAGCCATTACTTCCGAAAAACTTGAAAATAAAGAATATAAAAATATGAATTAAATTAACAGTTAATGACGGTACAGAAAATGGCGCAATTTTAAGTATTTTAGTTTTTTAGTTCCCTCAGTTAGCCTAATGCTCCCATTTTCTTTACGGAATGTAAATACTCTCTCTCTCTCTCTCTCTCTCTCTCTCTCTCTCTCTCTCTCTCTCTGTTCTTATCTCTAAGTTAACTGCCTCTGCCACTCCCACACACTGTCTCGTTTACAGTCTCTCTCTAAGCCTCCATTTCTCTTTCTCACATTCTCTCTCTCTCTCTCTCTCTCTCTCTCTCTCTCACACACACACACACACACACACACACACACACACACACACACACACACACACACACACACACACACACACACACACACATACACACACACACAAACACACACACACACACTGACGCTAACACATACACATACATATACATACAACTGTATATACATACAAAATCGAGCTTACGTAATTCCTCAGTCCACGTTTCACTATTGTCTCACACACACACACACACACACACACACTGATACATATATATATATATATATATATATATATATATATATATATATATATATATATATATATATATATATATATATATATATGCTTACATAAATACACAGTTTCTCTCTCTCTCTCTCTCTCTCCACACACACACACACACACACAAGAACAAGGTCCCTCACTCTTGCCTTGTAAATTATGCAGCCAAGTGGAAGCTTGCTGGGGGCTGTAGTTCTCTATCTCACTTGCTCTCTTCTTGGTCCCACTGCCTATCTCTAACTCACTTTTTTATCCATTATTTGAATCTTCTCTCATTTACTATATTGTTATTTGTCATTCTTGAACTTACACACACACTTTCTCTCTCTCTCTCTCTCTCTCTCTCTCTCTCTCTCTTCCAGCAAACGACAGTTGATTTTATTCAGCTTAGAGGGAGGCGCATTAGTCTGTGTTAAATATTCAGTACTCTGGGTTATCGAGAGAGAGAGAGAGAGAGAGAGAGAGAGAGAGAGAGAGAGAGAGAGAGAGAGAGAGAGAGAATTTTTTAACAAGGGGGGAAGGAAGTGGCTTGGTTTGCTGTCTGAGAGGTCGTGAGTTCGATCTCCGGCCGGGGCAACTCAAATTTCTTAAACGGGGGGTGGGGGGGTTATGACTAAGGCAAGGAACAGTCTGGTGATCCGAATTTCGTTGAAGGTAACTTTATGGATCCGTCACAAGGCCCAATAACATACCATAAAATCACCCTCACTATCACAACAGTCCTGGAACAAACCAAAGCGACTAGATGCACACCTAAATAAACTCTACAGTACTTGTGACCTCTTCCTCTGCTATATAAAGTCACCTGAAGGCAGAAAGAACACATGAAATCCATCGTCTTGCTGAAACGGTCAAATGTCGCCATGGTTCCGGATCAAACTCCACTTATCTCATTAAAAAGCCATCTGTATTATCTATCATTCAACAGTACTGACGGATTAACCCATCTCTATATGCTCATTCCTCTCTCAGTAACGTTGTTAATCTGTGTATGAAGTTATTTCCTACCAAATCATTCACTCACTCCTCGATCAATTTTTCTGGCGATCTACCTTACAGGATATATACTAAACTTACAGACATACAACAAATGAACTGCTTTCCTGTGGTACCTTTACGAGCATTACAACACTTCGACTTTCACATGCACCACTCTTCCAACAGGCGCCCCTCCCCCACTCAACTTTGCCAGCATGGGAAAGACCTAAATTCTGGCCGTCACTCTCCCTCCATGAAGAACATTTCTCCCTGCAATGGATCTAATATGGCGCGAAAAAAACAGACAAGGAGATAGACGTTTATATTTGGCTGTCAATTCCAGTCATTTTATCTTCCACTCTGCAAACCTCACGTCTGTCTATGATTTATCTATTTCGTATTTTTGTTTCTCCTTTTCTGACTAACTATGTCGTCCTCTTCTTCCCCCTCCTCCTCTTCTTTTTCTTCGTCTTTTCCTCCTCCTCCCTCAAAGCTCTCCTCTCGCTAAACTCAGTCATTCTTTCCATTTCCCCCCCTCTCTCTCCCCTCCCCCTCTCCCCTCTCCTACCCCCTCCACAAGCGCCTGAGGGTGAAACAAGCACTTGGGTAGTTGAGTGTCACTTCAGCTAACAACCCTCTCATTACCGTCCCTCTCACATGATGGTGGGAAGGGGAGAAGTGGGGAGAGCGTTTAAAGGAGGGAGAGGGGGAGGAGAGGAGGGAGGGAGAGGGGGAGGGACAGCAAAGAAGGGAAGGGAAGAGGGGTGGTGGGACAGAGGTTTAGAGGAGTGGGAGGAACGAAGTGGAATGGAGCAGTGAGGGGGAGGGAGGGAGAATGGGAGGGAAGGAGTATGAGAGATGAGGAGAGGGAGGGAGAATGGGAGGGAAGGAGTATGAAAGATGGGGAAAGGAAGGGGGAAAAGAGGGAGATGAAAGGGGGAGAGAAAACTATAAATAAGTGTAGGAGACTGATGCGAGGGGATATGGAGAAGAGAAACGGGGAAGGCGTAGCAGAGGAGGTTAGGAAGTGGTGGTGGAAGGGGTGCAGAAGTGGGCAGTGCGTTTACGGGAGGGTGGAGAGGGAGGGAGAAGAAGGAAGGGGAGACGAAGAGGGAAGAATGAGGGTGGGAGAAGGAGGGAGAATTGGGGAGTATTTGAAAAGGAGGAATGGGTGAGAGAGAACTAAGGAGGAGGAGGAGGAGGAGAGGTGAGAGGAAAGGATGGAGTGGGAGAAGAATGAAGGAGAGATGAGCAAGGGGAGGAAGAAGAAAAGAAAGAGGCGTGACAAAAGAACAGTGAAAGAAGAGGATAAACTAAGAGAAAAGAAAGGGGAGAGGGGGAAAGGTGAGGGGAGAGGAAGGAGTGACAGACGACAAAGAGGGGGAGAGATGGGGAGTAAGGGGTGAGAAAAGAAAAAAGGAACGAGGAGGAGGAGGAGGAGGAGGAGGAGGAGGAGGAGGAGGAGGAGGAGGAGGAGGAGGAGAGAGAGAGAGAGAGAGAGAGAGAGAGAGAGAGAGAGAGAGAGAGAGAGAGAGAGAGACGTGGGAGGGGATAAGAAGTGTGCAGTGCTTAAGAGGGAGGGGAGGGGAGGAAAGTGGAGGGGAGAGAAGAGGGGAGTGGACAGAGAAAGGAGGAGGAGGAGGGAGAGAAAAAGGTGGAATATTTGGAGAAAGGCTGAAGAGCAGGCAACGCAGTTAACAAGGTGTGTGTGTGTGTGTGTGTGTGTGTGTGTGTGTGTGTGTGTGTGTGTGTGTGTGTGTGTGTGTGTGTGTGTGTGTGTGTGTGTGTGTGTGTGAGAGAGAGAGAGAGAGAGAGAGAGAGAGAGAGTTAACAAGATGGACGTGTACACGAGAAAGAGGAAGGTCAGCAAGGAAAGGGAGGCAAGGAGCAAGGGAGAGGAGGAAGGAAGAGAGAAGGAAAGGAAGAAGGGAAAGAAGAAAATATTAGGAAAATCACAAAGGAGAGATAAGTGAAGAAAATATGAATAAAAGGAAGGAGGGAAGAAAAGGAGGAGGGGAAGAAGGGGGGAAAGAGAGAGGGAAAAAGAGGTGGAAGGAAAAAGAGGGGGAGGGAAGAAGAGAGGGAGGGAAAAGAGAGAGACAGATGAAAACAGTAAGGAAGGAGGAAAGGAGAGAGAGGAAGAAAAGAGACATGGAACGCAGAAGGAAGGAAAGGAAAGTGGTAGAGGAGGAGAGGGGGCGTGTGGATAGAAAGTAGAGAGGAGAGAAAAGAATGGAGGCGTGAGATATGGATGGGGGAGTGGAACGAGAGGAAGACACGAGGAAATGGAAGATGAAAGAATGGAAAGAAATTGGGAAGATGAGAAAGGAGAAAGGAGGGAAGAAAAATAAAAGATTAGATAATACAAGCACGAAGCATGATAAAACAGTAAGAAAGGGAAAATGATGAAAAAAAAAACGGTGCAGGAAACAGACATTAGAGAGGTGACGGAAGAATTAAAAAAAGACAAAAGGAAGAAGATATCGAGAGGGGAGGAAGGACGAAGAAAACGGAAAGTGGAAAAACTGAATAAGAAAAACGAAGAAGGGAGGTTTAAACTACGAGGAAATGAAGAACAAGTGAAGGACGATAGAAGAATGAATGGAGGACAAAAGAAAAGGGGGGGAAGGAGGAAAACGGGAATATAATTTGAAGCTAACGAGTGGAAAAGTATTTGATGAGATGTGAGGGAGGGGAGTAGAGTGGGAAGGAGAAAGAGGAGATAGGAAGAGAGGGAGGATGGGAAGGAGAAATTAGAAGAGGGAGGGAGGGACAGGTAGGAAGGAGAGGGACGGAAGGAGAAACAGAGGGAGGGAGAAACAGACGAAAGGAGGGAAAGAAGGAGCGACATTGAGAGGGATGGATGAAGAGAGGGAAGACAGAAGACTGGGAGGGAGGAAGAGAGAGGAAGGATGAGGAGTACCATGAGATTTACGATATTAAAAATCTTGATCACTTTTACGTCTCTCAAATTTAATTCCTTCACTCCACTGACGTATTATCTCTTTTACCTTGCCACATAGATTTTTCCTTTCATTTTTTTAATACGAGATTTTATGAATTCTAGGGATTAGGCACACCTTTCATTAACACCTAGGTCCAGTAAAATCGTCTGGTAGTAACAAGAATAACTTAAAACACGTCACCGAAGTCAAACGGTCTACTCTTGCAATGTGTCGTCATTTATATTTCAGGCGATTTCACTCAGTTTTGGAGAGGCCACTATACTCTTCATTCTAACTTGGCCTAAAATTGTCATCCCTCCCTCTTCAAGGCTGAGCTGTAACAATGGATTAACACTTGAATACGATGCCAGCCACAAGGGCGTGTTATGAAAAAGATGCAAAGTTGTAGTACTGTCTTTTCCTGCCAATAACCTACGTGAAATAAGCTGTAGAATGACAAACATCTGGGCCAAATTAAGGGAAAAAGAGTATAGTGTAGAGAAGTTAAAAATGGCTATATCTAACCCCTCTAGTTTGTAAAGGCTCTCCTAAGCTGAATAAATCGTATGAAGGCAGCAAAATAATACGGTAATAATAATAATAATAATAATAATAATAATAATAATAAAAGACTTGACTGTTGTGTAGGGCTCAAGCCAATCAGGTTAGAATTTCCAGGGTAAGTATTCCCGTAGCTCATACTGACAATAGCATCCCTAGACGACATGCGGCCTGGCGACGCCCCTTGAGATACAATATCCCCCCTCCTCTCTCTCGTCTCCGCCTTTCTTCCAAAATTATTCCAGTCAAACTTTTCTCCTTGAAGTTGTCGCCTCTCTTTGATGGTTGCTACTCCTTTCATGTTTCCACCCCAAGTAATCCTCTCAAGCGATTTCCCTCAGCTGTTACAAATCCTCAGCGTCTCAGAATCCAAACACTATTAAACGCGTTACTATTAGGGACGATTTAGGGTCTTTCGTTCAGTTATCAGCAGACGTTTTCTTAAGCTGAGGGAAATCATAACGCCACAGGATCCAAAACTATTAAATCTTTGGTTGTCTGTGAATATTGTGGGTTTACAGTCCATTCAGCCTCCAACCTGACGATTTTATTCTGCTCAATAAAATCCTTTAACGTCGCACTGTCTAAAACTACTAATCTTTTGTTGCCAGGGAAAAACCTAGACCTTACAGCATATCCAGCCTCCCATCAGACGATTTTCTTCAGATGAGAGAAATCCTGGCAAGCACAGGGTCCAAAACAATCTCCACTAAGCCCCTCGTTGCTAGGGACGAGTCTGGGTCTTCTGCTCAATACTACCAGCAGACGATTTTTGTCAACTGAGAGAAATCCTAGTTGTAGGAAAGCACCTGAAGTTGATGTTTCCTCTTAGGGGTGGATTTAGTAATTTAATTTTTAGTTTTATAAGATGATTTTGTCAAGCTATATGGAATTTTTTGAACCAAAGGACATAACTTTCACAGACAATTTCACTAATGGATCCTAATTTTAATCCAATCGCCAGGTGGAAGCAAAAATTAAGTATAAAGGGAAAATCGATCTGAAGAGATAACGCTTCTCGTAGCTATATACAGTCGCCCTAGGAAGTGACGGCAGAGTATCCGGAAGTTATCGGTCAGGCATAATGCACATATTCTTCGTTATATCTGGCAGTGCAAAGTGACCGAAGTAATCTGAAACTCTGCCATCACTTCTTGGGGCGACTGTAGAACCAGTAGCAATAGTTCATCGACAAGTCTGTATTAGTATTGTGTCCTCCCTTCCATATTTCTGATTTCTTCCTAAAAACGACAAAGCGTATATTTCCTTTTCCGACTCCGTTTCTGTGTACCTCGTATTGGTATCACATAAACATAACTGTGTACTGCCTTCCATATTCCTTCCCCAAATGACAGGGCGTATTCTTCCTTTTACGGTTCCGTTATTGTATGCTTTATACTGGTATCACATACCAATAAATAATCCAGCACATGACAGAGCGAAATGTCGGTGATCTTTTATTCAAGGTTATAAGCACTTTAGTTACCTTTCTTGTTTTCATGGTTTTGCTTACTTTATTTCTTCTTCAGTCTCTTTTGTTCAGCTGAAGTAAATCCTGGGGCGCTGCAGGATTCAACACTCTCGAATATATTATAATTTTTTTTTTTATTATTATTATGGACGAACTATCACATTTTCATCAGGCCGTCACAACTCACCTTCAAAAAAAACGGCTGCAATGGAACAAATAAAAAAAATCATAAATTATAATGTAAAATGACCGTATACTTGTAGATGTAAAAACACAGCAATGGTAATTTCGAACGTACGCAATTCTGAAAATAATTACCGTATAAAAAAACACAGGTACAACAAATTCAGGGACACAAATGATGAAAAAAAAAAAAAAATACTGGTGAGCAAATAAAGAATGCAGATTAATAATACGCACACACACACACACACACACACACACACACACACACACACACACACACACACACTCCTCACTCTCTCTCTCTCTTGTCTATATACTTCCCCCTCTACCTTCCCACGCATGAAGTCACAAATGAGAGCAAAAGAATGCAAACTTTTTATTCACCCCAATATTACCGCGATTTTTTCAACAACACACTCAAACACACTTAAGAATAACACACGCGGTATACAATTTACCTCAGTATGTAAATTAGTACATAAACTTGCGGTGCATATTTTTAGTACGGAATATACCCCATCAATTGAGGATTTTTTTCTTTTTTTTTTTTGCTCAATCTCTCTCTCTCTCTCTCTCTCTCTCTCTCTCTCTCTCTAACTTCTGCCTGCAGTCTACATGGTTTACGTTCAGATGAGCCTTGGAATGCGATTACTACTACTACTAATATTGCTGCTGCTGCTGCTACTACTATTACTACTACTACTACTGTTACTACTAACACCACCACCACTACTACTACTACTATTACGACTACTGCTACTACTACTACTACTTCCTCTTCTACTACTACTACTACTACCTCTAAGCGATTTTACGTAGCTATGGAAGCTTTTCGAATTAGAGGGGTTCTTCAATAACCTCTCCTGTGCGAGCTGTCTATCCCAAAATAATAAAAAAATAAAGTAAAAGTCATCATAACGAAACGAAAACCCATTACACAGGAAGGCGTCTCATATAGGAGGAAAAAATCGCAGAAAGGAGGTAATAAAAATGCCAGGCAGGGAGCAATGAAATGGAACAAAGAAAATGAGAAAAAAGAGCAGAGAACCAATAAGAAAGAGAGATGCAGGAAGAATTAAAAACAAAAAACAGAAGGAAGAAGACAGGAGGGAAAGAAAGGACACAGAACTGACAGCTGAAGAAAATAAAGAAAAAACATAGAGGAGTAGAAAGGTTGGGTAAAAAAAGAAAAGACAAACCCGAAGACAGAAAAAGGAAGACTCGTAAGACACTGGGTGAAGAAAAACCAAGAAGAGGAAAAGGCGAAAAAGGAGAAAAATAAAATGAAAGAAAATTAGGTAAGCTCTTTAATACTGGCTGAGGAATTTTATTAAAGTTAAAGTTGAGGTGATAATGTCCAAATGCTGAGAGAGAGATAGAGAGAGAGAGAGAGAGAGAGAGAGAGAGAGAGAGAGAGAGAGAGAGGAGGAGGAGGAAAGACGATTGTTAGGGAGAATAAGTGTGAGGGAGTGCAGGGTGCTTAACGTTAAGCAGGGAGGGAGGGAGAGAAGAACGGGGAGGGAGAAGGAGGAGGGGAAGGAGGAGGGGAAGGAGGGAGAGAATGAGGGAGAAGTAGAATAGCTTGTTCGGAATGTAACGAGCGAAGGAGAGAGAGAGAGAGAGAGAGAGAGAGAGAGAGAGAGAGAGAGAGAGAGAGAGAGAGAGAGTAATGTGGAAAATGAGCAAATGAGAAGTAAAACAGAAAGCGTGATGGAGGGAGGGAGGGAGGGAGGGAGGGAGGGAGGGAGAGAGAGAGAGAGAGAGAGAGAGAGAGAGAGAGAGAGAGAGAGAGAAGGGGGGAGGGGGAAGGGGGTGACATGTGACGTTTATAAGGAGCATGTTGACAGGGAGAAATGGAGGGAAAATGGGTGGGAGGGAGGCACGAGGGGGGGAGGGAGGGAGGGGGGGAGGTTTGTTTGTTAAGGTTCGTCCATATAATTAAATAGTATGGACACGGGGGGTGGGAGGGAGGCAGGTGGGGGGGAAGGAGGGAGGAACAGAAAGGCAGAGGGTGTAAGGGGGACGAAAGGAGTGAGGAGAAGGATGGGGGGAGAAAAAACAAAGAAGAGGAGAAAAGAGATAGAGTCGTCTCATATTCGGAGGGCGCTCTGTGATGGGTTCGAGCCCCACTGAATGCCACTGAGCTAACGTCTGTCCGAAATGAAAAATAAAAAGAAAGAAAATATATCCATCATATCGCTATCTCCTATCACTATCTTTTATCTTTATTTCTAACTGACCTACGACTTTGTGTACTGGGGTAGGCAAGACAGGAGAAGGAGGAGGAGGAGGAGGAGGAGGAGGAGGAGGAGGAGGAGGAGGAGAGAGAGAGAGAGAGAGAGAGAGAGAGAGAGAGAGAGAGAGAGAGAGAGAGAGAGTGGGTGGGAGAGGAAAAATAAAAGATGATAGTAGAGACGCGAGTAATTAGAGAAAATGGACGTGAGGATGGGAATTACCTCAACTTTTTGCTTTCTCTCCCTTTCTTTCTTTCTTTCTTTTCCTGTGAGTGTCTTCGCGTTTTCTTTCTCATCTTCCCACCTTGCCTTCCTTTGTCTGTGTCTGTCTTAATCATGATAATAAAAATATATTCCTACTACTACTACTACTATTATTACTGCTATTACTACTACTAATAATAATAATAATAAAAATTATCATCATCATCTAAATCTGTGTTGCCCCATGAGGAGCATAGGAGCCCGGGACTAGGCAAGTTGGTCCTGACATTTAAGATGACAGTGACCAGCCTCACTCATCCCTGACTGGCATTACGTGAGCAATAAACCCCAACCACGCCTTGGATAGAAACCTGCACAGGCTCAATCCGATTGGAGCGCCGTAATTACCCACTAAACCATCATGCGCCATAAGTTGGTTCTATAGTCACCACCCACAAATGTATATGGTTACCTGGAATACAGGAAATCAGTTGGCTTGTCACTCAGCGTAGAGTCATCCACAGACGGAAGGAAAGGATGAAAGAAGCAAAGACAGTACAGTTGAAGGAGTGTAAAGTCACTCGTACGCGGAAGGAAGGGGAAAGAATGAAGGAAATAAAGACGGAAGAGGAAAGGGCAGCAACCCGAGAGCAGCACCACATCGAATGACTGGATGATGAGCGACCACCTACCACTAAAGAATAATAATAATAATGATAATAATAATAATAATAATAATAATAATAATAATAATGATAATAATAATAATAATAATAACACTAAAATAATAATAATAATAATAATAATAATAATTATATTATTATTATTATTATTACTATTATTATTATTATCATTACAGCTCTTTACTCTCGCCATTCTTGCTGTCTTACTGCTTCCTCCCTCTTTCTTTCCTTCCTTCCTTCTTCCCGACATTTAATCTTCCTCTAATTTATATCCACCCCCCCTCTCTACCTCTCATCCCTCACCCTTAGGTTCTCTCTCTCTCTCTCTCTCTCTCTCTCTCTCTCTCTCTCCAATTGAATACGCCCAAGATTTTCCTGGAAGCAAATTTTTCTCTCTCAAAATTAAACCCAAAAAGCCGTCGTCATATTTACCTCCTTCTCTCGCTTTTCCCCTCTCTTCCTCTTCTTCTCTTCGTTTCTCTCTCCCTCCCTCCTTCCTCCTCCTCCTCTTCTCCTTCTCCTCTCCCCCTCCGGCCACCAATCACCCCCTCCCCCCTTCGGCCACGCCCCCTCCAAACTTTCCCTACTAAAATTACCCAGGTCCCTCGTTTTTCCTCCCTCACCCCCATCTCTCTCTCTCTCTCTCTCTCTCTCTCTCTCTCTCTCTCTCTCTCTCTCTCTCTCTCATTTCGCTTCCCACTGCTTTTCATCATCTTCCTCTCTTTAATTTGACCACGCGTATTCATTCCTCTGTCCAATCATATTATCTCTATCATCATCATCATCATTACCACCAGGAGTGAATACAGAAAACAGGAATATCAGCCCGGTACAATACTAATATTCTCGCCAATATGGGAGCTTTTCAACACTTCTTTATTCACTTTTACTTAGCTGATTTCACTACTACATTCTCTAGTACGGTTTTTTTTATTTCGCTAATTTCACCGTAATCTACTCCTTTTTCGCTTTTTATATTTACCTTTTTATTTCACCTTTTATTTCACCTTTCATATCACCTTTATATACCTTTGTCCGCAATTTCTATCTTTTCCAATATCGACGTCGCCTGTGTAAATATCATATAAGGGAATATTAACTTGCTAATGTATAACCTGAAATAATATATAGTTCTTTTACCCTAAGCTGGTCTAGATTTTTGTCCTTTTGCAGCTTATATTACGTGGCTCATTGGCAGGGGAAGATAATGATATGGTTTTATGTCCGTTCCACCGCGCCTCTTCGTGACTAGCATCTTGTTCTACTATTAATCTCTTTTTACAACTCGATGAGGAGATGGAGGGATGGAGTAGAGAAGTATATGAGAGAGGGGGGTGTAAGCTAGGGGGAGGATAGTGAAACGGCAGGGGACAGGGAGATATGGAGGCGATTTGTTTGTAGCCACTCCTTATGGGATTAGGCGTCTGGCTATAGAGAGACAGATGAATACAAATCAATATTCATTATGGACAGATGGCAACTTAAGGCTAAAATAAAGTATATAATGCCAGTACAGTTAATAAAGGGGTGGTATAGAGCCGCCTACGATGACTAGAAGGGCCTGAATGTTACGCCACAGCACAGGGCGGTCCATACTGTATATAACACTTCCCTGCCTCTCCACCGGACGATTTCTTGCGTGTTGCTGGGAGGGTTCAGTCAGGGTAATCAATGTCTACCTTGTGTCAGTAATTCGTGTCCTAATCCCACAGCCACAGTCGCGCCCACACCAGCAGACTGAGCATTCCAGCACCACACAAGATACCATTAGGCGAGAATCTAGTGCAGCGCCTTTCCTAGTCCCTGTACGGTACATCATGATCAGTGGAGGAATGTTTCATAGTAAATTCCTTGCAACTTGCCATTCATGTACGAACACGTACCTGATATTTTTACAAACACAAGAAAAAGGCAGAAAGAAAATTAAAGAACATATAAAAACACTGTTCACTCAAAAGCTCTTGCCTTCAAAAAAATAAATACATAAATAAAAAAAAAACGTAAATATCTGAAAAAATCCCAAGTGAAGGCAGAAATCACTTGGGTAAATATATACTTTTACTAACCGAGTGTACACATAAAAGACTAATCCAGAACTCCCCCCTCAAAAAAAAAAAAAAAAAAAAAAAAAAAAAAAAAAAAAAACGAAT
This sequence comes from Coenobita brevimanus, assembly GCF_032717465.1. Lineage (NCBI taxonomy): Eukaryota > Metazoa > Arthropoda > Malacostraca > Decapoda > Coenobitidae > Coenobita > Coenobita brevimanus. The sequence continues at coordinate 33,467,155 of NC_137007.1, read as the reverse complement.
AAACTACTTTCTTGTCCCCCACAACACTTTTATAATTTTCCTCTCTTCTTTGCGGCACCAACCCTGTGTTAACAAAATAGCTAGCTCTAAATACAGTACTTCTTCACTGTCACCACCACCACTCACCACCAGCACACCTCCCTCCACCACCAGCACCCCGCCCCCCACCCACATCCCCACCACCAGCACCCCGCCCCCCACCCACATCCCCACCACCAGCACCCCTCCCTCATCCACATCTCCACCCCCAGCACCAACACCACTTGCGCCCCCTTCCCCATTCCTCCCTCATACATCACATAATAATACATGGAGACAAAGCAGATTCAATTTCTGGCCTTTCCCCCTCTCTCTCCATTTCCAACATTTGCTCTCTCTCTCTCTGTCTCTCTCTCTCTCTCTCTCTCTCTCTCAACTCCACAGCCTCCACCCTCAACTCCTGCCTCTCAACTTTCTTCCCCAATTTCTCTCTCCTTCTCCTTCACCGTCTTGCCTTCCTACCCCCCCTCCCCCTCTCCTCCCTCTCCCCCTCATTCCCTCTCCCCACTCCCCAACCCCTTTATAACGAGGGCCTGGGGAGTCGTGAGTGAGGAAACAAATACATTTATATTTCCCTGTTCCTCAGGCGGAAGCTGAGAGCGAAGGAGATGGGGAGGGAGGGAGATGGGGTGGGGGCAAGGGAGAGAGATAGGGTGGGGGGAAGGAGCGGAGGGGAGAGGTAGAAAAGATGGGGAGAGGCAGAAAAGATGGGGAGAGGGGTGGGAAGGAGGGAGGGAAGGTGGGGAGAGGAGGAAAGATGGAGAGAATAAGTAGCATGGAAGTGAGGATGAAGGATGAGGAGAGAGAATGGAGGATGGGAGAGAGAAAGAAGACTGGGAGAGAAGAGGAAGAATGGACAGGAAGAGGGAAGACGGGGAAGGAAGGAGGAAGATCGAAAGAAGGAGAAGGATGGAAGAGGCAGGGAGGATGAGGGGAGAGGAGGGAGGATGCAAGCAGATGAATGAGGATGTAGAAGGAAGTATGGAGGGAGAGGGGGAAAGATAAGGGAAGAATGAAAGGAGAAATTTAATGACAGAGGAAGGAGGGAAGAAACGAAGAACGGGAGAGACCAGGGAGGATAAAGGGGGATGAAAAGGAAGGGAGATGGGAGAGGAGGGAGGGTGGGAGGGAAGATAGGGAGGGACGATCGAAGGAGGGAAGAGGAGGGTAGGGGAGATAAGGAGATAGGAGGGAGGGAAGATAGGAAGGGAGGGACGATCGAAGGAGGGAAGAGGTGGGGTAGGGGAGATAAGGAGATAGGAGGGAGGGAAGATGGGAAGGGAGGGACGATCGTAAGAGGGAAGAGGAGGACAGGGGAGATAGGAGAGAAGAGGGATGGAAGACGGGGGGAGGGGAGATTAAAGGGATGGTGGTAAAAGGGAGTTACACAGTTACATAGATACGCAGATCACACAGACCTTATAATCCCAATGGGGCGTTCGGGAATTGAGACTAATAATAATAACAATAATAATAATAATAATAATAATAATAATAATAATAATAATAATAAATAATAATAATAATAATAATAAAAATACTGCATCTATGTCACAGAGGTATATGAAAAGGATAGAAAAGAGGAGAATGTGGGGGGGTGGAGAGAGAGAGAGAGAGAGAGAGAGAGAGAGAGAGAGAGAGAGAGAGAGAGAGAGAGAGGAAAGACTGTATGCTCTTGCTGGATAGGCTTATAGTGGTAAGGCCTCTTTCCGGTGTAGGGTCAAAGGGCAAAATATCTTAAGTTCTTGAATCCGGTTGTCTTTATTTTCTTCCTGCCACTTAAAGAAGATTCATTTTCTTATTTACAGACGCTTTTACTTTACTCCTCCCATTTACAGACGATTTTATTTTCATGATACAAACGATTTTATTTTCTTGCTACTTACAGACGATTTTTTCTTGCTACTTACAGACGATTTTATTTTCTTGCTACTTAGAGACGATTACTTTCTTGCTACTTAAAGACTATTTTATTTTCTGGCTACTTACAGACGATTTTATTTTCTGGCTACTTACAGACGATTTTATTTCCTTGCTACTTACAGACGATAACATTTTCTTGCTACTTACAGACGATTATTTTCTTGCTATTTACGGACAATTTTATTTCTTTGTTTTATTTTCTTCTTAGTACTTACAGAAGATTTTCCTCAGCTCAGTCCGACAGGAGGGGTTAGATACAGCCTGCAATAACCCATTCAGGGCATGGGTTTTTTCCAAGCTCAATAAACAAATCGTCTGACAGTGGAAACAATAAACCACAAATGAGATACAATAAGAAAAAAAAATATCGAAATCTCTTGAAAACTTAATCAAACTTAACTAAAAAAAATACTTAATCTGAAACTTAATGAGTATTTTCGAAACTACTCAAAAAATACACAAATGGATTGATCTTGAATATGGCTCTCTCTTGTATTTTGTTTTTCTCTTGGAACGAACAGTTATTGCGGGCTCGTGGCCTTTGGTTCCTTCTTCCTCGCATAAAAAAAAAATGAACTCTATCATTTCGAATATTATGGAATTTAAGGGAATAATGAAAAGGATTACATTTCTCCAGCTCCGCATCTATCGTGTGGCTTCCGCGCTTGGAGAACTGTGTATCAAAACAATGAAGATGTTTATTTTTTCCCCTCTTCTCTACGTCCACTTTATGCCAGCAGTTGTTTCGTTTATAGTCTCTCTCTCTCTCTCTCTCTCTCTCTCAGTTCTACCTTTTCTCATCTTCATTACATCCAAGTGATCAATCTTTTTTCTCAGTTCTTTCTTCCATCTCCATCTGGAAAGATTCTCCTTCCCTCCCTCCCCCCGATCTACCTCTCTCTCTCTCTCTCTCTCTCTTAGGTCTAGGAAGAGAGAGGGAGGGAAGTAGGAAGACAAGAAAACAGGAGTGTAGGGAAGGCAGAGAAGAAAGGAAGAGGGGAATAGGTTGGGGAGAGAAAGAGAGAGAGAGAGAGAGAGAGACCGGAAGGGAGGAAAAGAGGGGGAGGGGGAGAGGGAGGGAATGACACAAACTCTATTAAAACTGAGATTTAGAGGGTCATCTCATGGAGACAGGAGGCAGGGCAGGGAAGGGAGGGAGGGAAGGAGGGAGAGCGATGAGAAAGGGACGGAGGGAGGGAGGAAGAAGAAAGAAGTAATAAATGGAAAGGAGGAGGAAGGAAGGAGGGAAAACAGGAAGGAACAGAGATAGAATACGAAATGGGGAGCGGAAGAGAGGAAAAGTGAGCAGTAACAAAGTGAATATAGGAAGACGAAGAAAACAATGAAAAAAAAAAAAAATAGAAGCAAATCTAACAGTCACCATGGGAAAACTAACAATGAGAGTGATAAGTAGAGATTACAAACACAAAGAGAGAGGGAACACATAAAGGTAGAAAAGGAAGGCAAATAAAAGAAATATGGGTAGTTATGAACACAAATAAATACAAAATAAATAGATATAACAGGGAGGGAATACAAGATACGTAATAATAAAAGGAATTAGTGACGTCGTAAAATATGAAGAAAAAGGGAAGGACAAATATAATAAACGGAAACGATGTGAAAAAAAAAAAAACGAATAAGGAACAAAGAAGAGAAATAAAAACAATATCGTCCGAATTCTAAATCGAAAAGACGGAAATTAAAAATGAAAAAGAAAAAGAGTAAAGCGAATGGAAAAGTCAAAGAAAGAAAATTTTAAGGGCGGAATGTAGAAAATGACAACGAAAAACAATATATACAATGAAGGAAAAAAACACGAAAAGTTGAAAATGGAAGCACTAAAAATTGAAGGAAACACATGCAATAAAAATAAACGATAAAAAAAGAAAATAACACTACAACAAAAAGAAAAAAAACGAACTAGTGGAAAAGGACAAAGAAAAACGACCAAAGAAAATAATAATCGACGAAGAAGAAAACGAAAAAAAAAAAGAAAACGGAAAAGCGGAAGAAGATCTAACTTTTTAGCAACCTCCTTTCAACCGCTTGGTGCTTGAGAGAGAGACAGGAAATTGCGGTCATAACCTCTCTCTCTCTCTCTCTCACTTGGGCTTCGGGTCTTCCAACTTTCCTCGTTTTCCTCCTTTCTTTCTTAATCATTCTCCCTTTTTATTTTGTCTTCCATAGTGTCATCCGAACGCCCCCCCCCCTCTCTCTCACTATTTTATTTTCCTTAGTGTCATCTGAACGTCTCTCTCTCTCTCCCCTTTAATCTATCATCCTCCTGTCTTCACTCCCCCTCTTCCCCCTTTTCTTTATTACATTACCATTCCATTTAATCTTTTCCTGTTCTGTCATCCCCTTCCTTCCTCCCTCCATCTCTCTCTCTCTCTCTTTCTCACACACACACACACACACACACACACACACACACACACACACACACACGCATACACACAATTATTTTATTCTAATGCTGAAATTACTTCGTGACAAGAGTATCATAACATCAAGAGCCATTAAAGTGAAACTGGTATTTAGCCTATATCACAGAGACTCCTTTGTATTTATTTATGATGCACAAAAACATGTCATGCATAATTACGTATGGAATAATTACACCCACTCATGACAATGTCGTTTACTGAGAATATATGGGAAGCAATTCTTCTATCTGACATTATTTCATGACACTAATATAAACACACCAATGCATAAAAAAAAAAAAATAATAAAGGAGGGGAATATGAGATGAACTGCTAAGTTAATTTGACTTATGAATATTCCAGTAGTAATGATATAGTTGACATTCACGTAAACCAAGACCCCCTAAGACTCAAAGCTCTCTAGAAACTGCACTTATGATATTCAAACCATCAATAATATAATATAGTAGTAGTTAGTAGAAGTACTACTAGTAGTAGTAGTAGTAGTACTAGTAGTAGTAGTAGTAGTAGTAGTCTAACATTATGATCGGTCCAGGAATCGACCTCATTCTTTCAATACCAAGTTGTAAGTGTTAACCAATGCACCACCGACTCGTAATAGTAGTAGCAGTAGTAGTAGTAGTAGTATAGAAGTGGTAGCAGCAGCAGTAGTAGTATAGAAGTGGTAGTAGTAGTAGTAGTAGTACAGAAGTGGTAGCAGCAGTAGTAGTAGTAGTAGTAGTATAGATGTGGTAGCAGTAGTAGTAGTATAGAAGTGGTGGTAGCAGCAGCAGCAGCAGCAGTAGTAGTAGTAGTAGTAGTAGAAGTGGTAACAGTAGTAGTAGTAGTAGTAGTTGCAACTCCCAGATAGTTTTCACGTGAACCCAATTTTATGAAACTCTCGTATACTGTTCTAAAACGTTTACTGAACTCCTACGAAGGCATCACTAGGTCTCAAAGGGCATTGCTCACTGTATCGTTACTAATCGCTGTGGGGAAGATCGATATTTTTGTCTCCAACTGTACGTAATTTGATATGTGACAATCGACACAAAAGTTATCTCCATTTCAGTTTTTATCGTCTCATTCCTCCCCTTCTCCTCTTTATTTTTATTATTCTGTGCTTATGCCTTTTTACTCCCTCTTCTACATCGCATTTAATCATATCTTTCTAGTTCGGTTTCATGTTCCTGACTCACTTTTCTATATTCCTGTTCTATGTCTGCCGTTATTTTTCTTCTCTCTCTCTCTCTCTCTCTCTCTCTCTCTCTCTCTCCTCCACTCCCTTCCTCACTCCCTGTCTCCTTCCTTACCTCCCTCTTTCTTATATTTCTCTTTCCCTCCCATTTGCTCATATTTTACCCATTCTTGTTGTTTCGTTTTCTTTCTCTCTACCTTCTTATATCACTGTTTCTCCTTCACTCCCTCCCTTCCTTCCTCTCGTTCTCCTTCTCCCTCTCCTTCTCCAACCTCCCTTGCTCCATCTTTCCCTCCCTCCTTTTTTCTCTCATCGCTCCCTCCCTCCTTCCCTCGCTCTCTTCTTTTCTCCCTCACACCCCCATTCTTGTCTCTTCCCCTTCCTTCCTTCCCTCTCTCACGTCTCCTTTCCTCTACCTTTCCACATGCCTCCCTTCCCCTCTCCATATATCTCTCCCGTCTTCCTCCCTCCCTATATGCCTCCTCCATTCGTTTCCATCTCACTCCCTTCCTCCTTTCTCTCCCTCCTTCCTTCTTAAAAACTCCTCTCCTCCCTCTCTCCTTTCCTCCCTCCCTCCTTCTCTCCCTCGCCTCCGTTCCTCCCTCTTTCTCTCCCTTGCCTCCTTTCCTCCCTCCATTCTTCTCTCCCTCGCCTCCCTTCCTCCCTCTCTCGCTCCCTCGATCCTCCTGTCTGGCACTGAAGATACGCAACATTAAGTTTGTTGTTGTCCATTCTCTCTCTCTCTCTCTCTCTCTCTCTCTCTCTCTCTCTCTCTCTCTCTCCAAATCCGACTGTCTCACTGTTTATCTATCTGTCAATATGCCAATCTACGTAACCACTCAACCAAACGAAGGCTAATGTTAAAGTAGGCCTAGGCATCTCTCTCTCTCTCTATTTACTCCCTTTTCCATTCTGTCATTCCTTCATTCATTCATTCATTCACTCACTCTCTCTCTCTCTCTCTCTCTCTCTCCTTACTCCTTCATTTCCCATTCTTTCATTCCTTCTCTCTCTCTCTCTCTCTCTCTCTCTCTCTCTCTCTCTCATCTTGGACTTTACTGAGAAACTTGCAACATCAGGAGTGACGTCATATATGTGGCTGAATCCTGTGCGGCCAAAATGAGAGAGAGAGAAAGAGAGAAAGAGAGAGAGAGAGAGAGAGAGAGAGAGAGAGAGAGAGAGAGAGGGGCTAGTTTAACATTTGGGCACGGCTGAGTAGATAGACTAATAGATCGATTAGGTAACAGAGGCGGACAAATTTTGAGAGAATTACAGAATCTGAAAAAATAAAATCCAACCAAAAAATTCACCAACTCACAAACACACTTAATCATTACTTAAGTCACATTTCGGCCTATATCTTATAAGCCGATTACTCACTCACTTATATCCACTCATTCATTCACCTACTTAATCATTCATACACCCACCCATCCCTCACCAAACTTACTGACTCACTCACTTTCATTCATTCGTTCATCTATTAAATCATTCATACATCCACCCATCCCTCACCAAACTTACTCACTCACTTCTATTCATTCATTCATTCACCTACTTAATCATTCATACACCCACCCATCCCTCACCAAACTTACTCACTCACTGATTCGGTCATAAACTGATTCATGTAAGCGGTAATCCACCTACTTACTTACCTACGGAATCACTCAGTCTATCACTCACTTCACTAACAAACCCACATACACGTCACTCATTACACTCCCTCCCTTCCCCCCATCCTAATGCACTTCCTCAGCAATCCATTCACTCATTCAACTAACAGCTATCACATTCACTTACCTATACACTGACTCCCATGCCAATTTTACCCGTTCATTCATTCATTCAGTCACTCAGTCATCATCTGACACACAGGAATGAATGAATGAATGGAAAAGGCGGCATTTAAATCAGTCATTCATGAATCCGGAGGGAGTGTGTGGATTCACTGACGGAAGGGTGTGCAGTGAATGGATAGTCTCTCTCTCTCTCGCTCTCTCTTAATCGATTTGTCAATTTATCTGTCCACTCAACCATACCTAAATGTTAAAGTAGGCCTATTCATATCTCTCTCTCTCTCTCTCTCTCTAAATCCTCCCAGGCACTCTCATATCAGCGCATTCAGATTTGCATACGTTTGCTGCCTAACTCACGAATAGACTCGCGTTGAAAGATGCCGTATATACAATATTCTTGGAAAGTCACACACACACACACACACACACACACACACACACACACACACACACACACACACACACACAAAATCGATATCTGCATATTAAATTACCGGGCACAACTTTACGAAGATACATTTCTGAACTCATTACTAGCGATGGTACCGGGTATTTAAGAAGTTATCGCACAGAAAAGATTAAATCAGACATATACGTAACGCACACCACACTCACCGTCATCATCATCATCACCATCATCACTATAGGCTATCCATCACCAAAGTCACCATCTACATCGTCACCAACAGTTAACATCATCACACAGTTCACCATCACCACTATCACCATCATCACCTAATTTATTATACAGCCACCCGTCTTTTATCATCATCATCATCATCGCCCGCTAATAAACTACAATATATAATTCTCTCTTTATTACAACAAACAAAATTATCCATCTGCTTCAAATCAATCTCTCTCTTCTATCTCTAATTCTCGTCTTTCTCTTCTTCAATTACCGTGCTTCCGTCACTCCCTCTAATCATTCCTTCCCGCCCTTTCATCCTTCCCTCTCTTCATCCCATATTTTTGTCCTCCTCTTCTTCCGCTTTCCTTTCATCTTGCGTTTTCTTCCACTCTCATTCGTAATCTGCATTCCTCCCTACCCCCGTCCCTCTGTTTATTAATTACTTTTTTTTTTTCATTTGTTGTTGGTGGTGTGGTGTGGTGTGGTGGTGGTGGTGGTGTTATTATTATTGGTGGAGGTGGTGGTGATACACTTTAGAGGTTATGTCATTGTATCAGCTGTTTGGATATCGGACCAATTATGTCGTGCGTTTAAACCTCTTGCAAAGAACAGTTCTGCGGACTCGTTGCCTTTGGTTCCTTCTTCCTCAAAAAAAAAAAAAAAAAAAAAAAAAAAAAAAAAAATACTGACGGACATATATGGAACGCCGATGGTTACTGACATCTGATCCACCAGCATCCTACACTGCAGAGTCCTTTTAACGATACACAGTGAGGTGGCGTTGGAGAGGGACGCCTTCATGAGGTGGCATCGACATAACCGAGTGCCTCAACTGCCTGGTTATACACATGTTCAACTACTGCACTTCCCTATCCCCCGAAAAGTGGATGGTGAACTGGAGAGGGAGGGTAATGTAAGCCAACAGTCCACGATTTCATGTTTCAAAGAAACCTGGGGTCACAACAACGACAACAACCGTGAGGTCAGACACGCTCTCCTGATCACATGCTTCAGAGATTACGGTAAAAGATCTTCAGCTTGCCTTCGCCTTCGTCATTCACACGAAGATGGCAGAGAGTGCGTTTATGCAGCTACCGTATGGCCTGAAGTGCAGGGTTATATTGTGAACAGTCCATTCACTTTTACTTGACAGAGGTCTTTCGTTCTTTTGCTGCCAGTTTCCCGTAGCTCAGTGGTTCATATCTTAGCGTTAATCTCTTGCCGCTCAGCATTCAAGATGGAGAGATGCCAATTTTACAGCTAGTTGAAATGAACTCAGCATACCTACATGAACTGAAGTATTTGTGTTTTCGCCTCCTTTGCAAGACGCCAGATAAATAAGGGCAATGCGTGTTTAACTTGCTATTGTGTGGGGTACACTTTGAACTAAATCTTACCTGCGCTCACACCATTAATGCCACAGCATTTATTTCCGCATGGAACACTCTCATGGCCCATCTCCACTCCCCATCACATTTCCAGCTCCCTATCTCATCCATTTCCTTGTCCCCAGTTCCCATTTCTTAACCCCTCCACATCCCATACTTTCATTCTTGTAAGATATTTTGATACAAGCCTTCACTCAAACCACAAATTCTACAAGACCTATTTTCACAGGATATACCTTCCCCCCCCCCCTTTCTCTCTCTCTCTCTCTCTCTTATCGCCTCGTCACCTGTTCGTCACTCAATCGTCCGGTGAATGAGTTGCCCTGGTGAAAGGACGGCGGGCGTGGATGGAATTAATGAGAGAGAGAGAGAGAGAGAGAGAGAGAGGAGAGGAGAGGAGAGGAGAGGAGAGGAGAGGAGAGGAGAGGAGAGAAGGGAAAAGGAAAGGAGGGGAGAGGCGGGGAAAGAGAAGAGGAGAGGAAAGAGGCGAGGAGAGGAAAGAGGAGAGGAGAGATAGGTGACATATATAGAAAAAAGAAAATGGTAAAGAAAAAATGAGGTAGAAAAAGTGAGACAGAGAAAATATGACAGTTCCAGGGAGTCACCCCAACCACTCACTAGCTCAGTCATCCTTCAAAAAGCCCGAAAAAATTGGGGGGTCACCCAGAAAAAGTAAGCTGAAAAAAAAAGAAAGAAAAAAGAAAACGAAATACGATTCTCTTCCTAGGTTTTCAATTCTCTCTGATACGGGATATTGTGAAACCACTCTTGTCTGGCCTACCTGTGCGATGCTGATAGTTGTGGTGGGTGATGGTAGCGATGGTGGTAGCTGTGGTGGTTGGAGCGATGGTGGTGGCTGTGGTTGCGGTGGTGGCAATGGTGGTAGTCGTAATGGTCGAAGCAATGGTTGTACTTGCAGTTTTTGGTAGGAGTGTGGCTTTGTTGTTTATATTCACTTAAAATGACTGCTTTGGTGGTCACTTAACAGGTTCACTTTAGTCAATATCCACTTTATACTTACACTTGTCGATCTACCAAATATATATATATATATATATATATATATATATATATATATATATATATATATATATATATATATATATATATATATATATATATATATATATATATATATATATATATATATATATATATATATATATATATATATATATACTGAAGTTTATCACCAAATATTGTCACTTTAGTTAAAATTCACATACCTTAATAGTTACATTCAGTCAATATCCACAGATAATTTCAACTTCAGACCATCCACTTAATACTCATTTAATAATATCATTTTAGTCTATATTCACTTAACATTGTCACTTCTATCAACACCTATTTCATTATTTTTATTTTAGTTAATATCCAATTTCAATTTTCAGTTCCATAAACATTTGAAAATTTCGCTTTAGTCAATATTCATATAATAATTTCACTTTAGTCAACACCCAATTAACATTACCACTTTAGTCAGTATTCACTAAACAGTCACTTTAGTCAATATCCACTTGGCATTATCACTTTAATTAATATTCACTAAATAGTTACTTTATTCAATATCCATTTAATACTGTCACTTTAGCCAATATTCATTAGTCACTTTACTCAATATTCACTTAATATTATCACTTGTCACTATTCATTATATAGTCACTGCAGTTAATATTCACTTAATTTCACTTTAGTCAACATTCATTAAATAATCAATGCAGTCGATATTCATTTAATATTTTCACCTCTGGAAGTATTCACAAAATATTGTCACTTTAGTCAATATTCACTTAAAAATTCACTTGAGTCAACAGTCACTTAACAATTTCACTTTAGTCAGTTTTCTTGGTCTTCTTTTCTTCTGTCATTACTCACTTAAATCCCAAAATTCAGCCATTATTCGCTTCATCTTACCACTTGCAGCTATATCCACTTAAAATTCCACTTAATACTCCCATTTTGCCGATAAGCATCACCTCAGTATTCCACTTTTCACCTATCATTCCACTTCATTATCAACAGCATCAATAGGTACTCCACATTTATGCACACTTTATAGTCGCATTTCAGCACTTATTCTACTTAAATCATTTACTCTTCACCTCCAGTCAAGGCTTGAACAAACACGCCACTTAACTGCACTTTTCCACTTGTCTCTCAGTCAGTCGGTCGACACTCCTGCAGTGATCTGAAAGGAAAAATGGATCCGTCGTTAATGTGGAGTACTAAGTATAATTAGGTACCGGTAGCACTAGTGATGAATATACCACTACTGCTGCTATTACTACTACTACTACTACTATTACTACTACTATTACCAATAATAATAATAATAATAACAATCACCACCACCACCACCATCATCCAGAACTCTTTTTCCACTCCATGGTGGGGTGAAGTTGAGTCTGGAGAGCCAGAAGAAAATATGACAGAATGACATACTCCAAAGTTTGCCAAAGTGAACGAGCCACACTCCCATTCACTCGCCATTCAAGCACCCGGAATCCTGTTCTCACTGTCAAGTTAAAAAGGTGTGCGACATAATAATAATAATAATAATAATAATAATAATAATAATAATAATAATAATAATAACCATCCATCCATCCATCATCCAATCCTCCATTGCCCCATGAGGAATGTAGGAGCCGGGGCTAGGCAAGTTGGTCCCGACATTTAAGATGAGAGTGACCAGCCTCACTCATCCCTGAGTGGCATTACATGAGCAATAAACCTCAACCACCCCTTGGATATAACCTACACAGGCTCAATCCGATTGAAGCGCCATAATTACCCACTAAATCACAAGGCGCCATAATCTGGCTATATGGTTACCACCCAGCGTAGTAAATGGTTTTCTGGTGTACAAGAAACCATTTGGCTTGTCACTCAGTGTAGAGTCACTCATATGCAGAAGGAAGAGGAAAGAATGAAGGAAAGACAGAAGAAGGAGTGTAAAGTCAACCGTAGGCAGAAGGAAGAGGAAAGAATAAAGGAAGGAAAGACAAGAGGAAGGAAGAGAGGAAGGGGCAGACAATAATTAATAATAATAATAATAATAATAATAATTATAACGAAGATACACGAGCAAAACATTCATCAAATGAAAATTAAGTGTTAATATTCTCACCCAATCAGCTTCGAGAACAAAACTCTAATTCATAGGTGTAGGATTCTCTCTCTCTCTCTCTCTCTCTCTCAAAAGTAAGCAAACATCAAGCACGATTACTGTAAATGAATGCACCTGTTTATCTAAGGTACTCGGTTGTCAATTAATGCCATACAAGTATGTGAGGAAGATGTGTGAAGCAGATGTGTGAGGCAGGTGCAGTGACAGGTGTATAAAGCAGGTGGGAGACAGAAGTATAAGTTAGTGTATTGGGCACGTGTATAAGCAGGTGTATGTGGCTGGTGTATGACTAACTATGGTGTATGGCCGAGTGTACACAATATGGTCTGAATATGGGTAGGTGTATGAGATGATGTATGAGTGAATATGGGAAAGTGTATGAAGCAGGTTTGTTCATGGTGCAATAAACATCTGTACAGAGAATATGTGACACATATGTTATGGGTATATGTATCAACACGATGTGTTGTACATATGACCAAGCAAAAAAGCATGTGTATAAAGATGTGTGTGTAGAAAGTGTAGGTGGAAGGCGTATGAACATGGGCGACATGCAAAGTGTGTGTGTGTGTGTGTGTGTGTGTGTGTGTGTGTGTGTGTGTGTGTGTGTGTGTGTGTGTGTGTGTGTGTGTGTGTGTGTGTGTGTGTGTGTGTGTGTGTGTGTGTGTGTGTGTGTGTGTGTGTGTGTGTGTGTGTGTGTGTGTGTGTGTGTGTGTGTGTGTGTGTGTGTGTGTGTGTGTGTGTGTGTGTGTGTGTGTGTGTCTGTAGTGAGGACTTAGTGTTAATAATTCTCTCCTCCTCAATTTCTGCATTGGCCATTGGGAGCCTTAGACTGAACTCCCAAATTGCTTATAAAGTCCCTCCTACTTCATTCTTTACTTATTCCACACCTCCTTTACCCTTGGCCATAAAAGCTTAACTTGTGCCTTCATCCCTTTTAGCACGGCGATGTCTTGAGGTAACCAGTACACACAGGGGAAAAATACTGTATATAAAACGCAGGTACTGGGAAGGTGTGGGACAGGTGCATAAGGCAGTATTGAAGGGGAAGCAACTAGACACACGCCCAACCTTCCCACCACCACGCCTACCATTCTCTATCCTCCTTAATCTCTCTCATCCTCTCCCCTATCACCACTAATCCCACTCACCACTCATCATCAGGCCCTCATCCTCCTCACACTTGCAGGATTAACGACGATGGACCAGGACTGACGAGGGAAAATGGACGAGAGGGAAAGATAACGACCCAACATTTAGGCAAGACTACTAGTGGCTGCCTGGGTCATGGAGGACGTACAAGTGGAGATCAACATTAACATCAAACTCAAAAACCAACTTGTCTGGCCAATATAACAGACTGAACTTACATTAGTATTTATAGGTTTACTTAAAATTACAAAATAACTATATATAAAGGTTGGCCAGTTAGGAAAACGAAAAATAAATACCGGTACTTATCTCCATGTCTGAAGGAACCATGCCAGACCATGTTTACTCTACCAAGGCCAACATACCCAAGAAAGGAACAGAAACGATGACAGTGACACAAGTGCGAAGGTAACGAACTGCTCTCCCGCTCTCTCTCTGTTCATCCATTTATCTATGTCTACCTATCTATCTATCTGTATAACAATCTATCTCCACCTGTATTCATCTCCTATCTATCTTCACCTCTCTCTCTCTCTCTCTCCTCTCCTCTTCTCTCTCTCTCTCTCTCTCTCTCTCATAAATGGAGTGACAGGAAAACAGCTGATCCATTTGTTTGATGACACCCGCTCCCCCGAGAGAGAGAGAGAGAGAGAGAGAGAGAGAGAGAGAGAGAGAGAGAGAACAGAGCGTGTGTCCTACCGCGACACCCCAATATTTACTCCTGAAAGAACTTTTTTCATCAGTCTCTCCTCGAACTCTATCGGGGGGAGAGGTAGATAGATAGATAGATAGGTAAGTAGGCAGACAGATAGGTAGGTAGGCAGAGACTGGTAGGTAGGTAGATAGAAAAGAGCAGATGGATAGACAGGGGCAGTATGAACCTAAAGAATTATGGTAGCTATGGTGACAAGATGGACAGAGAAAAGAAAAATATAGACAGACGAAAAGTAGAAACATGGACAGACAGGTAGATAAACGAAGACGAAAGACAGATAAATGGTACATGAATGGGTAGATGGAGAAGGTATATGGAAAGTAGAGACCGATGATTATAAACCTATGAGCATAATTGAAAAAGATAAATGGAAAGACAGAAATAGATGGATAGGACGAGCATATGGGTATAGAAAAGATACACTGATAGACAGAAAAAGTAGATATAGAAGACGGATATAAACGTGTAAAATAATACAGAAAACAGGGTACATGGATACATCGAAAAGGGCATATAGACAGATAAAACAAGTACTGGATATGGAGAGATTCATGGAAAGAAGGAAGGAAGGAAAGAGAAAAGGAAAGGAGGAGGAAAAAGGAAGATAAAACGGAAAGAAGGAAAAAGAAAAAAGGGAAGGATGGAAAAAAAAGGAAGGACAGAAGGAAGAATGTCAGGAAAAAAGGAAGTAAAAAGGGAGGGAAGGAAGGAAGAAAGGAAGGAAGGAACGGATGCAAGGATTAACAGCAGACAAGCAAGATGAATGATGACGTGGACGAATGGAGGACCGACTGGATCAGACAAAAAAGGACGAACGATAGACAAGCTCATGAACGGACTGGAAGCAGGGTATATGGATTGGTGGGCATCTCGTGTCTCGTAAATACATAAACAAACAGACCGATATAAAGACACATGAACGGACGAACACTCGGAGAAAGAAAGTACAACGGAAACGGGTGACACTCTGAATAAAGAAATAAATAAAAAGACAACATGATGGACGACAATTTACTTTTCATTTACAAATTACCAACAGCCCTCACAGCGCGCCTTGCATACTAAAGGGGTTAAGTGAAGGATAAATGAACCCCTCTCTCTCTCTCTCACTCAATACTTCATCCATCCTGTATTCACGTCTGGTCCATCACTCACACCTCACTATGCACTCTAACTGTTGCTTATGTTCCGTCAATCAGTGTATACTCAGGACAGCCTTCAGTAAACCACCTTCCATTATTACAGTCCTTCAGAAACAGATAGTCGTGAAAAAGATGGATAGAATGATAAACACACAGACAGATGCAGATAAATAGATAAAAGTACGAACACAAGCAGTTAGATGTTGGATGATCAAACACGTAAATAATTGCACAGATACACAAAGACAGACAGACAGGTACATAGGTAGTTGGATATAGATACAGACTGATAGATAAACACTGATAGATAGTGTGCTGGAGTTCCAATTAAGTAGGGACAAGGGCAGTGAACCCAAAGGCAAAAGACTCTGTCGATAATTATAAGTTGGAGTGCACCGGGAAAAAATGGCAGGAGGAGGAAGAGGAGCAGGAGCAGGAGCAGGAGGAGGAGGAGGAGGAGGAGAGAGTAAAGGATGGATTAAGAGGACGACTAGAGGGGCACTCAGTGGAGCGCATCTCTCCGACAAGGACGATGTAATTTCCAAACCACTCTTCATTATGGGTTTGGTTTTCTCATCACTGATTAGGGTTTCGCATAAAGTGTTTTCCGGATACAGAATCTGTAATACGACCCGGATCGGTCCCCAAAGTTAATCGATTGTTTCCTGAGACATGGGCTATCTACCCACAAAATTTAGTCCAGATCTCTCTTTTAGTTTTTGGGTAATCCTCCTAGCAGACAAACAAGCTAACAAACAAACAAACAAGAGTAGAAATATACTCACCTTGTCAGACAGAACTACACTGAGAGAGAGAGAGAGAGAGAGAGAGAGAGAGAGAAATTAAAAACCATCAGGCTAATAGCAAGACAAACACGACCAAGAAAGAGAGAAAGAAACCCAGCTGACAGAGAGGAGGAAAGAAAAGTCCCTCCAGGTGGTTTTCCTTCCAGAGTTTCCTCCCTAGGGGTTGATTCCTCCACTTCTCTACCTTTTCTCCACCTCTCCGACTTCTCTCTCCATCTCCCCACCTCCACTCTTTCCTCCACTCCATCTTCTACCTCCTCTCCACCTTGTCTCCATTTCTCCATCTCTCCACCTCTTCAACCCCACCTACTGATATCTCTATTTTCATCAACTTCGCTCTCTATCTCTCCACCTTCTCTCCCCATCTCCCCACCTTCTTTCCAGCTTCTCTACACTATCTCACCCTCTCTCTCTCTCTCTCTCTCTCTCTTATTCATAACAGGAGCCAAAGTTCTCTCGGGCTGTCCAATCTGTTCCCATGTGTTATAGAGACTGTCAGTTCTTTGTACTTGTGGCATAGAGAGAGGGGGTAAGGTAGATAGGTAGACAGATAGATAGATAGATAGATATATAGATAGATAGATAGACAGATAGATAGATAGATGGATGGGTAGATGAATAGACATGATATAGAGATGGGCAGACAGACATTAATAAATGGATAAACAGATAAAAAATATAGATAGATGGATAAACAGATGGACAGAGATAGATAAAGATACATTAAGAGATAGAAAATTAGATGGATAAGCATATAGATAAACAGACAGGCAGAAAGACAGACAGGCAGAGACAGATAGACAGACAGACAGAAAGACATACAGAGGACGGTGTGAAGAGCTACATGGTCATAGGATAACTGGTGTGAAAGGCAAAACTGAGAGAAGCATGGATGAAGAAATGTGAGAAAGAGAGGCACACAAAAAGAAGGAATAAGAGTGTGAAAAACTGACAGAAAAAGAAAACAGAGATGAATGTGTGTGTGTGTGTGTGTGTGTGTGTGTGTGTGTGTGTGTGAGAGAGAGAGAGAGAGAGAGAGAGAGGGGGGGGGCTCTAACACATTCACCTCATTCTCCCATCATCAACTTCCCTTCTAGTAAAAAAGGCAAGCACCAAAATACACAGATAATCAAAGATACATATAAATAAAGACAGTGCCATCCCCTCCAATATATATAAACCCAAAAATGCCAAAATAATGCAAAAGAGATGTACAAAAAAAAAAAAAAAGGGCTATATCAACATGGATCAAAATCTCACCCATTATGGAGCTGTAATTACTGAAGACCTTATGGAAAAAAATAGTCTCCCTCAAATTCCCCCGTAAGGTCATCAGTAATTGCACCTCCGTTACAGGTGATCCAGTTCGATATACTTAAAATCGGCCCTACAATCACCATCTCAAAGTTCGCACGCAAAGTCTACCTGTATGACACCCTGTACACTCTAACCCCTCTTGAGCTGAATAAAATCGTCCGGAGATAGGGCGAATAACCTGAAAATGACGTCCTCGGGCAGAAGGGGTTACGGCACAGCACAAGCAAGCAATCAAGGAGGCCAGGCAAGAAGTAGTGTATTTTTGTCTGAATTGCAAGCAGGGCAACATCATGCAATACCAGCTCTGCATGACTCCAATATGCCACCAAAGAGGTTAATTTTAGACAGGGGGAGACAAGGGTGGGGGAGGAGGGGAGGGGAGGCTGGGAGATAGGAGAGGAGTGGAGGGGAGGGGAGGCTGGGAGATAGAAGACGAGGGGAGGGGTGATAAGGAGACAGGATAGGGATAGAGGGAGGAGATAGGAGAGGGGAGGGGAAAGGAAGGTAAGATGGCAGAGGAGGGGAGGTATGAAGAAAGAAATGAAGGGGAGGGGAGGTAAGGAGATACGAGGGGAGGGGAAGATCGGTAACAAGACGGGAGATAAAGGTAGTTAAGTGATACAGCTAATAGGTGGGGGAGAGGTAGGCGTATCTGAAATGAGAAAATAAAACATAGAAATAGGGGAGGTGGGAGCGAACGATGAAAGAGAAGTGGTGGGGAGTGGAAAACAGTAGAGGGGAGGGGAGGGGAGAGAAGCGAAGGAGTATATATGTCCAAAAAGACAGGAAAAAAAAGCACAAATAAGGTAGGGAGGAGGGGGCAGAAGCCGAAAGGAGGATATGAAGAGGAGGAGACGGGAAGGATAGATAAGCTTGATGGAGAGGTGGGGGAAAGAGGGAGTGGAGTGGAGAGGAAGACAGCGGAGAGAAAGGATAAGAAGTGGTGCTGAGGGGCGAGGGAGGTAATGAAGGAGAAGGGTAGGAGGGGGCAGGGGAGGGAGATGGTGAAGGGTAAAGAGGGGCGGGGATGAAGAAGCAAGGAAGCCTGAAAAGACAAAATCAAGCTCAGAAATGCAAGCAGAGAGGTAGGTGGGAAGGGGAGCAGGGAAGGAAGTGGGTAAGGGGTGTGGGGGAGGGATGTGGGGACGGGAGGAACTTACATACTTACCATCCTCCCAAGTGCTTACGAAGACACCTGGAGAGATAAGCTGCTTGATGAAAGGTGCGCCCAGGTAAACGAGGAGGCGGACAAGACAGGTAAATTGCGACGGGTGGCATGATTAGGGGTGGTTAGGGATCGGGCGGTGCCTAAATGAGTGGTTAGGTGGATGAATTGGGAATTACGGGGCAGAGAGAGTCAAGTGGAGCGAAAAGTCGTGGAAGTTTTTTCTTTCAGTGAAGAAGAAATGAATCAAAGCCGAAATCCTTGAAATGTTGCAATCAAGAGGGTTTGTTCTGTGGTGCAAAAGGGAATCAAAGTCAGAAAGTTCAGTTTTGTGGTGCAAGAGACAACAAACAAAAAATGTATATATTATTTTATTTACTTATCCATTTTTTTGTGGTGCAAGAAGGAATCCAAGGTGAAATCTTGAGTTAGTTGTCTTCCAAATAAGAATACGCAAAAGATCACGAAAAACAAGATCCCTTCATTTCAATATTGGTGTACACATTACGTTCAACCTCTTCAAGTTCATGACGGATTTATTCTACTCTCTTCAGACACTTCTCATCAGATAAAGAGAGGTATTTAGAATTGAAGGAATTTATTATACCTTCACTAATCCTTTCACTATAAGAGGTGTCCCCCAAATTAATATATATCTCCGGTAGCAAATAAATAACTAAATAAATAAATAATTAATTAATAAAGCATAAATGTCGTAATCGAACTGAACAGGTTAAATGGCCAGGTGTAGGAAGTGTGTAGGAAAAGCTGTAGGCTGAGAGAGAGAGAGAGAGAGAGAGAGAGAGAGAGAGAGAGAGAGAGAGAGAGAGAGAGAGAGAGAGAGAGAGAGAGAGAGAGAGAGAGAGAGAGAGAGAGAGAGAGAGAGAGAGAGAGAGAGAGAGAGAGAGAATGATCAGCTGCGTACAGTTAAATGCAAAAGTTCATTAACCTTTCCAACCTCTCTCATCGCTGGAGATAAACAATGGCTAAATGAAACACAACAGAAAAAGATGCACATTACCACCCACAGACGGATACTATTATGCACCTCAGTCCACTACATCACAGTCAAACTTTTATATATCCAGGTGTCATAGAGAGGCAGGAGAGGCGGTCAGACTTTTGTAGCTGACTGTACACGGAAGACTGGAGGCACTGGTTAACTCTCTCATTAAGCAGTTCAACAGGAAAGAGGTAGGAGTGTGCTGGTGGTTGGGTGCGTGTCCACCGTAATGGGCAAGGCACGCAGGTAGAGTTGGCAAGAACGGTGATACGAGAGAGAGAGAGAGAGAGAGAGAGAGAGAGAGAGAGAGACGGTGAGTTGACAAGGTGAAAATCCTTTGATTGTAACCTTCTTAACAGCGCTGTGGTGCTGGAGGGGGGACACCTTTATGTGCTGTGGTGGTGTGAAGTGTGGCGGTGAGGAGTGTGGTGTGGACTGTGCTGGTGTGGAGCGTAAGGGTGTGAAATGTGGTGGTGTGAAGTGTGTAATATGGCAGTGTAGAGTGTGGTGGTGTGGAAAATATTGTGGTGTGGAATGTGGCGGTGCGTTATATGGTGTGGTGGTGCGGAATGTGGTATGACAGCATGGACTGTAGTGTGGAGTCTCTAGTGAGGTGGTGTGGAGTGTGGCGGTATGGACTGTGGTGGTGGACAGTGTGGTGGCGTGGTGGTGCGGACTGTGGTGGTTTGATGCTGTGGAGTGCAGTGCTGTGAAGTATGGAGTATAGTGGTGTGAAGTGTTGTCTTGTAGAATGTGGTGGTGTGGTGATGAGTCTGGTGGTGTGGACGGGTGTGGTATGACGGCATGGAATGTGATGGTATGGTGGTGTGGAGTGTGAAGGCATGGAGAGGCAAAATGGAGTTTCTTTTCCCTTTTTCTTTGCTACTTTCTCTTTACTCCATTCTCTCTCTCTCTCTCTCTCTTCCTCTCTCTCTCTCTCTCTCTCTCTCTCTCTCTCTCTCTCTCTCTCTCTCTCTCTCTCTCTCTCTCTCTCTCCAATGTAGTCGAGTAATCGCGAGTGAGCAAATAAGGTTATCATTTTCCTGCCTAGAGCCAGTGCTCGCTTAAATAAGGAGAGAGAGAGAGAGAGAGAGAGAGAGAGAGAGAGAGAGAGAGAGAGAGAGAGAGAGAGAGATTGATTGATTGATTGACTGAAGAGGAAAACTAGTGCCAGAGAGAGAGAGAGAGAGAGAGAGATGCTCTTCTATTTTGATCATGTCATTCTCCTATCATCAACTTCCCCTCTATATAGAGCTTAAAAATGGACAAATTATATATATATATATATATATATATATATACACACATACACACAATGCGATCCCCTAAATAACGTTAAAAAAAAAAAATGCTAAATAATGCGGGTGAAAGTATACAAAATCAAGAGAATATCGGCTTACTTAATCAGCACAAAAGGAATAATAAAAAAATGGGCCTGTGATGGAAGACCGTAACAAAAAATAGAGGAACAAATCGGCTTAGTGTAATCAGCATGAAAGGAAAAAGAAGCCCAAACTGGGCTAAAACTGATTATGGAAAAAAAATATTAATGACAAGTCAGGCAATGAAATTAGAGCAACGGAAAAATCTGCATATATCACGTAAACACAAGATCACAAAAATACAAACTCACATTAGCAGACAACAAGGCATGATGAATGGCAACACCTGAATGAACAGAAGAGAACCACATTACTAATAAAATATCACATAAACTCCTTCATGGTGAGGGGTTTAACCGAAATTGAGTTAATTAGCTGATGTCACCCCAAATCCCCTCAGACTAAAAGGGATAATGAAGAATGTATTTAATCCCTTCACTCCAAAAGCTATATCGTTAGATTAATAAAAATCGTCTGGCGTGGGACAATCGTGCTAGCTGTAAGCAGCATGAAAAAAAAAGTCCTCTTTATTATGGAATTAGGAGTTTTATATCGGAAATGTGAAGGCTGCATATATACGGTGTATATATATATATATATATATATATATATATATATATATATATATATATATACAGACATAAATAGGTAGATAGACAGATCAAGATATCCGGATAGACTTAAATGGATATAGATCTAGATAAATGTAAAAACTAATTTTTCTTCAGAAAATATCAGCATACATGAGGCCAGACAGCAAACGAGAAATTCGCGCAAATCCGAGTGAAATTATGTGATGTAACAAAAATGAGTTTTGGTGGAGGCGTTGGTCTGTGTGCACGTCAGGTTGTGCTGAGCTGTGACGGACGGCAATGACGCCCTTACTTAATGTTGATGGAGCGAGGCAGAGCGTGAGGCGCTGGCGGAGGTTGGCAGGGGAGAGGGAGGGTATATGAGGCGGGGAAGGAATGGACGACAGGAGAAGAAAGAGGAGGAGGACGGGGAAGAGCAAGATGATTTGGAAAATTAGATGGAAAACAATGGGGAGAAGATAAAGGAAAAAAATTATATGGAGCAGAGGAAAGCAGGAAGGGGAGAGGTAAGAGGGAGAGAGGAAAAATAAGACGAAGAATAAAAGCGAGGATGATGCAAGGTATCAGGCAAGAGGAGGAGTAAAGACAGGAATGAGGGAGACAGAAACGATGAGGCAGTGTATAACAGGAGTGGGTGAGGAAAGGAGGAGAGAGGATCATGGTGAGGCAGGGTAAATCAAGAAAGGAGGAGACGAGGAGACAAGATGGTGAAATGACGGTATGGGAAGAGAAACGTGGGAAAGAAAAGAGTGAGTGAGGAGGAGAGAAGAGATACAGGTGAGGAAAGAGAGAAAGGAGGCAGAGCGTGAAACAGGAGGTAGGAGAAAATGGAGGGAGGTAGAGAATGGGCCAAAGAGGAAATGGTTGGGGAATGTGAACTTGTGCGTGTATCTACAGTATGCACCGAGAGTGCATGCAGAAAACGAACTCTCTATGCACTTCGTTTCTCGTTGTACCTCAAATACCCTTCTTTCACACATTATATCCTTGTCTATCTTTAACTATTTTCTCTCATTACAATGTACTATCTATCTATTTATCTATCATTCTATCTATCTATCTATCTATATTATATTGTAACCATTCTGACGCTTAACCTTCTCATAGTCAGGACACTTTATACTTATTCCAGCTAGTTAGACGATTTTATTCGTTTGAATCCACGAACCTGAGCATGTTACTGCTGTCATAATCAATCCCCTCATAGATGGAACAACTGAACTATCTTACTATTAGTTAACAGTGTATGATGCATTCAGTGAGAGGCGATATAGGAGCCTTAGTAGCGTTAGGCAAGGACGCCACTTCTCACTGCTTCGTATACAGTATATCCCACTCTCACAGGGTCTTAATATCTCACTCTCCTGAACTGTCTCTCACTCTCACACGCACCCTCTTAGTCCATCTCAGTCTTCATTCACTCCATCATACTACAAAACCCCACCTTCGCACAATGTCCCTCACTTCTCATTCTTTCCATCTCACACTGTACTTTATAAATATCGTTTAATTGTCTTGACGCTGACAAGGAGTACAAACACCCGCATCAGAATGTATATATATTCACGTATTTCACCTCACGATGCAGGTAAGAAAGAGGAAGGGAGACGTGGTAAGAGGTGGGAGGAAGGGAGAGTAAGGAGGGAGGAAAATGTGGGAGTGGGAGGAATCTGCATTAAAGAGTTATGTAGGAGGAGGAGGAGGAGGAGGAGCTGCACAGTTAAATAAAATTCCTTAGATACATACACCACACAGACCATACGGGGAAGGAAAAAGGAGGGAGAAAAAAGAAGGATGGGTGAGAATGAGAGGCGGAGAGGGGTAAGAATAATAAGGAGAATAAAGGTGAGGAGCAAGAAGAGGAAAGCAGAGTCAGAGGAGGAAAGAGAAGGATGGAGAGAAAGTGGAGAGGTCTGAAGGGAGAGAAAGACTGAGGAATATACGAAGGGAGGCGGAGTAGGATAGAACGAGAATGTATTTAACCAGGATAAGGCTGAAATGAGATGTTTGTTACGAGAGAAATTACAGACAGAGAGATAAAACAAGACAGATGGATGGATGGGCGGATAGGTGGATGGAATATGTGTGAGGGGATGTGTACGCGGACAGAGGGAGGAGAGATGGATAGATGGATGGATGAATGGAAGGGGGGGGGGAAGACGTGAGAGATGGATGGATAAACTAATGGAACACAAAACTGATAGATGGACAGATGGCAGAAAATATATAAGGGTAGAAGGAAAGATGAATGGATGGATGGACAGAAAGCAAGATGGATGGATGGATGGATGGATGGATAAATAAATAAATAAATAAATGTATGAATGTACAAACAGACAGACAGTTACATACAGACACAGGAACATGAATAAACAGAAGAGGTGCCCACGATAAAAGGAAAATAAAAAGAAACACGAAGAAGACAGGCAAACAGACAGACAAATCAATACACAAAGCAAAGTAACAAATGAAGACAAACAGACAAACAGATTCACCATAAGTCCCATCATCATCATCATCATCATCATCATCATCATCATCATTCTGTACTGCACGACCAATTTATAAGAAGTGGAAAGCAAGCAAAAGCGAATCCAACTGAGAGGGGGAGAGTAACTATGAGAGAAAGAGTGTAAAGGAGAGAGAGAGAGAGAGGGGCTAAAGAAAAAGAGAGAGAGAGGTGGATTAAAAGCACAGGGAAGGGTGGAATGAAGAGAGGCGTGCAAGTGAGAGAGAGAGAGAGAGAGAGAGAGAGAGAGAGAGAGAGAGTTAATCTGCGTGTTAGGGGAGAAACTTGAAAAAAACATGACAGCTGGCAGAAAAAAAAAAAAAAAAAAAAAAAAAAAGGGACCGAATGAAAGTGAGAGAAGGTAAAAAAGAAGAAGGCATGATTAAGGGCAGAGATGCAGGAGGAAGAGGAAGAGGAGGAGGAGGAGGAGGAGGAGGAGGAGGAAGAGGAGGTAAAAGAAAATGTAGAAGAAGGATGAGAGAGAGAAAATGAACACGAAGAGAAATATTAATTATTACCAAGATCACCAAAGAAATGCACTGGTCTCCACATCACAATTTCTAGCAGTCAAATGAACTGATTGTCTCCATTTCTCATAGCAAAAATTGGTAAACTCTGCGGATTCATACGACCGCATTACACGATATGTGTGCTAATGTATGTGTGTGTACGTTCTGACATACTCCATTAAACCTTTTCATCCAACCATCAGCCAGTCCTTGAAGAATAATGCAGGATAAATTTCTCAATGCCAACAGTGACGGCAAGGGTGTCCAGCGTCACTCCTACCCCTGAGTGGCATTACGTGGGCAAAAAGCCCTTTCAATGGCACTGAGGGACATTTGTACAACCGGGCAGCTCTACCGCCCCATTATACCGGTGTCAACACAAGAAGGCGTCCCTGTCCAACACCAGTACAACTAATAATAAGTTGTTTACACGACAGTTCACAAAGCAAAGAGATCAACTGAATTCGAAGGGGACATCACAAAACAATTAGTAGAAATATCGGAGTCCAGAGGAGCTCAAATACTGTACATACCTGGAAATACAAAGAGAGTTAAAGTACAAAGCAAGCAGTACTAAGGAAGTTCACAGCAAAGAGTGCAAGGGAAGTCAAAGTGCTGCACAAAGCCTGGAACACAAAGAAGTTTAAAGCATGGAGTAAAGAGGAGGATAAAGAGCTGTACAATGCTGAGAGTAAAAGAAAGTTCAATGTGTACAGAGGAGGTCAAAGTACAGTGCACAGCAGGGAGTACAAAGGAGTTCAAAGTAGGGAGTATAAAGGAGGAACGGTAGACAAGCACCTGTTGATTATACTAAGCTCTTTCTTACATCGCAGGGCATGACAATGGTATCTATTGTGTGATACTATGAAAGGAGAGGGAACAGTGAGGACCCTGGGTACCACACACACACACACACACACACACACACACAGCACACTCTCATTTCCCCCCTCCCTCCCCCCTCACACACACACACACACACACACACACACACACACACACACACACAGAGCACACTCATTTCCCCCCTCCCTCCCTCCCTCCCCCTCACACACACACACACACACACACACACACACACACACACACACACACACACACACACAGCTCTCTCATTTCCCAGCTCCCTCCCTCCCCCTCACACACACACACACACACACACACACACACACACACACACACACACACACACACACACACAGCACACTCTCATTTCCCCCCTCCCCCCCTCACACACACACACACACACACACACACACACACATAGCACACTCTCATTTCCCCTCTCCCTCCCTCCCCCCTCCCACACACACACACACACACACACACACACACACACACACATAGCACACTCTCATTTCCCCTCTCCCTCCCTCCCCCCTCACACACACACACACACACACACACACACACACACACACACACACACACAAAGGGCCAATCAGACACAAGTACATAATCTTCAGCTCACAGGGACAAGGTACAATCAACAAAGGGAGTACCAGCAGCCACTCGCTCGATGGAAAAGCATCTGGGTTGTATTTTTCCATTCAGCTGGGCATGTTTACTATCTTCTACAGTCGATTTGAGAGACTGGCGTACCCTTTCAGCCTGTTAGCTCTCATTCACTGCAGGAGGAAAGTATGAGGACATTTATATATCACCGCCTTAACATATCTTCATAGCTTGAGGCCTATTATACTACCTTTCTTTGATTATGGAAAAGTTCTAGTTTTCCATTAAGTAAACCAGTCATATTAATTCAGAGTAATGTCTTATCTCTAACTCCACTGAACAAGACAGGTGAATGTATGACAGGGACAGAGCATACGGAGCAGTAAGTTAAAATGCTTCGTTTGTGAGTCGAAATATTAAGTACAATGACGCTGTGTGTGTGTGTGTGTGTGTGTGTGTGTGTGTGTGTGTGTGTGTGTGTGTGTGTGTGTGTGTGTGTGTGTGTGTGTGTGTGTGTGTGTGTACAGGTGATGTCGACAGTTCCATCACACAATGTCCAACACAAACACATCCTGCTGCAGCAAATCTGTTTTAATGAAGTGGGCAGGAATCTTGCTCCATCAGTACGGCATTACCAGCGGATTTCTATAAGGGGGAGCGACGTATGCCACTTATGCACAAGCTAACGAACTCAATCCAGTCGAACCTCACCCTATCTGCCCGACCTCCTCACCTTGGAAAGTTAAGGGGCTATCACACGGCACTTCATACGAGGTTTGCCGTGGATACGATGGTAAATCGGAACGGTAACGTGGTAAAATTGCCGACGATACCACGGGCATTTGGAATTCATCTGGATGGATTCCTGCCGAGGATACGACGAGCAAAACTGTGTGACCAAAACCCAGGCGACTCGACAGTGAATATATCGTACTACAGCATTAAACATTTAGCCTAACACTGAATACTTATTAATATTTTAGAATAAACATCAATCGTTTTGAAACCCTTATAAATTGTTAATATTTCCTATACCGAGGAAACTGTGATGTCGATAAAATAATCACGTGTTTGCAACTGAGGACTCCACTGCAGCTAGACGTACTGCTACCAGACGTACTGCTATAACCGATAGAGCTCCTGGATAATGTGACGTGATGTATACTTCTCATCGGCGTGTGTACCCTTTTGTAAACAAAGTTGCTTCTCCTTATTCTTTACCGAGCCAGTGACAGCTATCACTTTCCACGGTCGCGAGACGGGGCTCTGGCAACAATGTGAGAAGCATGTCCTTTGCCGAGGATACGAAGAACGTTTGTGATAGCGTCCAAGTTTTGTTCCGCTTACATCTTCCTCGGCCGTTCCTGATACGAGGTACCGTGTGATACCCCCTTCAGTATACACGGGCTCAGTTCTCAGGTATTATAAAGCTACTATTATTGATGACTTTATGACTGAAAATGGTCGCCCTCATATACGAGAATATTGGCCAGTAATTAAGCCAGTTCAATCAATGAGTGTTAAATAAGCTTAAAATGGACTAGCTGAGAATATATAAAAAAATAAAAGAAGGAAGGAAGGAGGAAAAGAAGAAAGGGGAATTTAGTTTATGTAAGAATTTGTTAGGACATTTATCTACTGACGGGATAGCTTATATTCAACCAGTAATTTGGTCATAACAACAACCAGTCCATTTTTTGAAGGAAAGGAAGGGAGAATGAAGGGAGGGAAGGGAGGTGGATGGTGCAGTAGTTGAATTACCTGAGCGAGAGGAGGACGAAGGGAGATTAAGAGAGGGAGAATGGATTAGGGTGGTAAGGGTGGCGCAAGAGAGAGAGAGAGAGAGAGAGAGAGAGAGAGAGAGAGAGAGAGAGGGGGGGGAGGAAGAACAGAGAGAGAAAGGGAGGGAGGGGAATGAGGCAGAAGAAGGAGAGGATATTGAGAAGTGAGGCGAGGAGGGGGATGTAGGTAGTCAGCAAGGTGGGAGGCAAGGAGATTATGAAGGAGGGAGGGAGGGAGAGACGAAGAGAGGGCACGGAGGGAGAGAGGGAGGGAGGGTGGTAGGGAGCAAGAAGGGACGGGGAGAGGAAATAAAGAAAAAAGGGAGGAAGAAAGTGAGGGCCGGAAGGAGCGAATGTCAATGGATAGGAGGTCGGAAAAACAAGAAGAAGAAAGAGTAGGAGTGAAAGAGAAGAGCAAGGAAGGAGAGAGGGGGAAGGGCAAGGACGGAGAGAGGCAGAAGGGCAAGGAAGGAGAGGGGGAGAAGGGCAAGGTTGGAGAGAGGGAGATGGAGAGAGGGGTGGGAGAAAGAGAGCGGAGTAAAGGGAGGGGTAAGAGAAAGGGAGGGGGTAAAGGGAGGGAAAGGAGAGAGAACAAAGGAAGGGGAAGGTGTGAGGGAGGGAGTAAAGGGAGGGGTAGAAGGGATGGAGGGAGTAAAGGGAGGGGTAGGAGAGGGAGGGAGTAAAGGGAGGGGTAGAAGGGATGGAGGGAATAAAGGGAGGGGTAGGAGAGAGAGGGAGTAAGGGGAGATCAGGAGAGAGGGAGTAAAAGGAAGGGTGGAGGAATGGAAGGGAGTAAAGGGAGGGGTAGGAGAGAGGAAGAAGTAAACAGAGGGTAGGAAAGGGAGGGAGTGAAGGGAGGAAACAAGGAGGTAAGGTCGGGGGTAGCAAGAAGAAGTGGAAAGGGAGATTAAGATTTTACAATGAAAAGAGAGAAGAAAGAGAAGGAGGGAGGGAGGGAGGGAGGAGGAATGGAAGAAGAGAGAGAGGGAGGAATGGATGAAGGTAAACAGTGAGGGAGGTAGGAAAGGGAGAAGGCAGATAGGGAGGGAGGGAGGAGTGGAAGGTATACATGGAGGGAGATGTAAGACAATAAGGTAACGTGGGAGGGAGAAACGGGAGGGTGGCGGTGAGGGTAGGTAAGCAGGTAGGTAGGTTGGTAGGTAGGTAGTAAGCAATAAGGCAGGTACGACTGAGAGGGAAGCAAGGAGGTAGGTAGGCATGGGGAAGGTAGGGAGGGTGGTGGGGAGGAAAGGAGGAAAGGTAGAGAAGTAGGGAAAGGATGGAGAGAAGTAGGGAAAGGATGGAGAGAAGCTGGAAAGGTGGGTGTCGGGAAGGTAATGAAGGCAGAGATGGTTGGGAGGAAGGAGGGAGAGAGAAAGGGAGGAAAGAAGGAAAACAGGGAGTTAGGGAGAGTATGAAGGTAATAAGTTTTAAATTGGCTGCAGGTGTGTGTGTGTGTGTGTGTGTGTGTGTGTGTGTGTGTGTGTGTGTGTGTGTGTGTGTGTGTGTGTGTGTGTGTGTGTGTGTGTGTGTGTGTGTGTGTGTGTGTGTGTGTGTGTGTGTGTGTGTGCTTGAGAGAGAGAGAGAGAGAGAGAGAGAGAGAGAGAGAGAGAGAGAGGAGCCTTGAATTCTCCTCAGACGGGGAGGAGAAGGAAAGGAAAAGGGGAGAGAAGGAAGGGACAGACAGAGGGAGGGTGAGTGGGAGGCATGGAAGGGGAGGGAAGGATGGGGAGAGCGGGAAGGGACAGAAAGAGGGAGGGAGAGATGGATGGGGAGGGAAGGAGGGAGGTGCTTGGGTGAGGAGAAAATGAAAGGAGGGAGGGAGGGCGGGAGGGAGAGGGTCTGGGATGAGAAGAGGAGGAGGAAAATTGAGGAAGGACGATATGAAACCAGGGGAGGGAGGAAGAGGGGTAAGGGAAAGTGAAAGGAGGAGGGGAGAAAAG
This sequence comes from Coenobita brevimanus, assembly GCF_032717465.1. Taxonomy (NCBI): domain Eukaryota; kingdom Metazoa; phylum Arthropoda; class Malacostraca; order Decapoda; family Coenobitidae; genus Coenobita; species Coenobita brevimanus. The sequence continues at coordinate 33,437,143 of NC_137007.1, read as the reverse complement.
AAAAAGGGCGAAGGGGGAGGGAAATGTGGGGGAAAGGAGGGCAAGAGGGAGGGTGCGTGAGAGGGAGGGAAGAGAGGGAGATAGACGAAGAATATGAAGCCATGAAGGTAGGGAGGAAGGGCAGCGAGGGAGGGTGAGAGGCAGGAAGGGGAGGGGAGAGAGACAGGAGGAGGGAGGAAGGTGAGGGGAAGGGAGAGGGAGGAGAGAAGGTGGTATGGAGGGTGACTGAGGGAGAGGGAGGGAAGGAGATATATTAGCGAAGAATATGAAGCCAGAGAGAGAGAGAGAGAGAGAGAGAGAGAGAGAGAGAGAGAGATGAAGCCAAGAATGGAATGAAGTTGGGAGGAATGGGTAGGGAAGGAAAAAATATATGAGAATAACAAAGAACCATATGAAACGAATGAGGAAGAAGGAGAGAGGGAGAGAAAGAGATATATAGAGGGAAGAAAAGTGGAAGAAAAAAGGAGAGAAGAGGAAGAGGGAAGAAAAAAATGAGAAAAGGGAAGAAAAAGGAGAGATCAGGAGGGAAGAAAAATTGACAGAAGGAGAAGGGAAGAAAAAAAAGAGAGAAGAAGTGGGGAGAGGGAAAGAGTAAGAAAGGGGGAGAGAAAAGCAAATTAAAAATGAGATTAAAGAAATAAAACAGCATACGGAAAAAGTCATAAAAAAAGAGAGAATTTGTTAAGGAAGAAAAAGAAGAAAACGCAAAGAAAAACGGAATACACTGAAAAGGACTCACGTTACAATAAAATAAACGAGAAAAAAAAAAATCTTCCAATCGTACGCACAATTTTCCGCAATGATTACAGTATGAGCATAGACTGGTTATTGAGACAGCTGAGTATATTAATTTTTATCTTCGTCATCGCCTTCGTCGTCACTGTAGCCGACATATTCGTTCCCTCCGTCGTCTTCGTTTTCTTTAGTCATCGTCTTTGCCATCGTCGTCGTCATCTTCGTCTTCCTCTTCCCTCCTCATCCTTATCAACTCACTGAATTGTTCCTCCTCCTCTCTCTCTCTCCCTGCCTCTTCTTATTTATTCCACTATGCCTCCTCCTTCGTCTTATTCCTCCTGCTCCTCCTCCTCCTCCTAGATCTTCTCCTCATCCTCTTCCTCCTCATTCGATCAAGGATAAAGTAGATAAAAGATACCATAAGCAGCTTTGGCAATTGAATGAATCGGATATGGGGTACTGAGAGAGAGAGAGAGAGAGAGAGAGAGAGAGAGAGAGAGAGAGAGAGAGAGATTGGGACATTAAGAGTAATATGAGAAAAGTAACTATAAAAATTAAATTAATGAATAAAGGCAAATCTGCAAAAAATACTGAAGGATATTATCAACACCTAAACTTGGATGAAAAGCTGAAGAACAGAACACACCCACACACACGCACGTCTCTCTCTCTCTCTCTCTCTCAAAACTATCCTCCTTCCACCCAGTCAAGCGTCAAGTAATTAAGAAATGTCACGGTACGGCGCTCAATTGTAACTTTCTCCGCTAAAAATAACCACGAGGACCGCCGCTGTACCCAACTTAGCGCTTACTGAAACACGCTCTCGATGTGGTCAGGTCTGTGATGTGAGGTGAGGCAAAGCAGCGGTACAAAAATGATGGTTACATACTAAAAAATTGCTTATAAATTACATAAAGACACTGCTACATACCCAGTACCATCATTTTCATATGTAGTTAACACGGCATATATATAATTATTCTTTTCCCGCTGCATAATAAGCAAAAATAAATAAATATATAAATAAATAAATAAAATAATATGATTACAGAATGTCTCAGTTCCTTAAAGTTACCGTTTATTCATGTGACAAAAAATGAAGGGCACGAAGCCAGAAAAATTTGCCTTTCCCAAAGTTAATAACAATAAGACCGACGAGAGAGAGAGAGAGAGAATAATCGTAATGAAGATGTTACCCACCCTTTCCGTGCAAGGATATGTGATGTTTTATTCTTAACAACTGAAGATATTATTTAGAAAATACTCTCCCTCTCTCTCTCTCTCTCTCTCTCTCTCTCTCTCTCTCTCTCTCTTTCTGTCTCTCTAAATTGGACTTAGCTTTCCAATGAACACGTAATATGGAAGGACAGAGAGTGCGAGAGGAGGGTAAGAGGGAGGAAAGAAAAGACCGGAGGGAGAGAGAGAGAGAGAGAGAGAGAGAGAGAGAGACAGAGAGAGAGAGAGAGAGAGAGAGAGAGAGAGAGAGAGAGAGAGAGAAGGTGGAAGAAAGAAAGGGTTGGAAGCGAGAGGATGAGGGGTGGGGGAAGTGAAGGTGAGGGGAGAAAGAGAGGAGAAAGACAAGGGGTGTGAGGAAAGAGATGAAAGATGAAAAGTAGTAAGAGAGAGAGAAGAAAAGAAAACAATGAAAGAAAGATGGATAAGAGAATGGACGGAAGGGGGGAGGAAAAAAAAAAGATGGAAAAATGAAGGAACGGAGAAGGAAAATAAGGAAGGAGGGAAGGAGGAAAGGCATGATATGTAGAAAGAAAGGAGGAAAAAACAGAAGGGGAATCCTTAGGAAAAACTGAGAGAGAGAGAGAGAGAGAGAGAGAGAGAGAGAGAGAGGAAAAAGGGCGTGAATCACACTCGAACACCCCAAGACAAGGCGTGTCAGTTCTCTCTCTCTCTCTCTCTCTCTCTCTCAACCACCTTCCTCTTGCACCGTCTACCTACCAACCTATCTATATCTATCTGCCTTCCTACCTATCTATCTACCCCACTATCTCTGTTTTCTCTCAAACCTTCTTGCTCTCGCTCTAATACTCCTCCCCTCACTCCTCAAAGACCAATGGGTATTATGGCTATTTTCGGTGCTTTAAGCTGTGAGAGAGAGAGAGAGAGAGAGAGAGAGAGAGAGAGAGAGAGAGAGAGAGAGGGAGAGAATGAGTACTACCACGCAATAAGAGATGAAGTATCGCTGAGACAAATACTTCAGGGAATATGGGAAGGGAGGGTGTAGGGGGGGAGACAGAGGGAGAGGTAAGGCGAAAGGAAAGGGGAAAAGGAGGAGGAAGAAGTGGAAGGGGGAAGAAGAGGGGGAGGAAGGGGAAGGGGAAGAGGGAGAGGATGGGGGAGGGGGGGAGAGGAGGGGAAAGAGGATGTGGGAGTAGGAAAAAGGGAGGAAGGGTCGGGAGAAAGGGGAGGGAGGGGAAGGAAGAACAGAAAAATGGAAGGGGTAATGGGAAAGGGAAGACAAGAGAGGACTGGGGAAATGTTGGTGTTTAGGTGGGAAAAGGAAACGGGGGAGGCGAGGGAGTGAAAAACAAAGTATAACAGTAGGGGAAATAGGAAGAAGGAAGAAAGGAGGAATTATAGGATGGAAAAGTGTGAAGGACGAGAAAAGGGAGTAAAGTGAAGGAAGACGCGAAAATGGGAAGGAGAAATGGCAAGGGGAGTGGGACGGCGGTAAAAGGCATTAGGAATGGGAGGAGAGCGGGATGGGGAGGGAAAAGGGGGGAGGGGAAATGGTGAGAAGGAAATGGGGAGAGGGAAGAGAGGAAGTGAATGAGGAAAAAAGGGAATGGGAGAAGAGGGGGGGAGAATGAGAGGGGAGAATAAGTTAAAGGGATGTGTGAAGAAGTGGAGAAAGAATGAAAAAAAAAAAAAAAAAAAAAAAAGAGGAAGAAAGGTAAAGATGCGGTACAATGGAGGGGGAAAAGAGAGGAAAGGAGAGGAGGACAGGGGAGACGAGAGGAAGCGGAGAAGTGAGGAAAGAGGAAGGGGTATGGGGGGAAACGGGGTGAAGAAAGAGGGAGGATGGAAGTGAGAAAAGAGGAAAGGAAAAATGAAAACTGGAACTGAAGACGAAACGGGGGTTAAAGGGGGAGATCAGAAGAGGGAAAAAATGAGGGAGAAGAAAAGGGGAAGGGAGGAAAGAGGGGAGGAACCAGAAAAGGGGGAAGGGAAGGCAAAAAGCTGAGTGAAAAAAAAGAAGTTGGTTAGAGGAGAAAATGGGATAAGGAAGAGAAACAAGGGGATGAGCGGAGAAATAGATGGGAGGACGAGAAAGAACGGAGATAGCGAAAACGAGGAGGAGGAAATGGAAGCTGGGTGAAGGGGGGAGGATGAAGGGGGAACAGATGGCGTAGGAAAGGATGAAATGGGGGAAAAAGAGGGGGAAGAGGGAGAGGGGAAAGTAGGGGAAGAGGGAAGGGGATAGCGTGTATAGAATGATCGTGTTTCCCAGTTACACGACAAAGGTGGAGGGGAGATGTCACGAATGGGGGGGAAGGGGGCGACTCACGTGATGGGGGAGGGCTGAGTCACTGGGAAGGAGGAGGAGGGGGAAGGGAGCAAACAGGTGAATAATTTATGCTGGATGAATAAGCTCCCCTTCAATGAATAAATATGAGTAGATGAATAACACCTTCATTATGAGAGCGGCAGGAGATGCGTGAATTTCGAAGGGATGAATGATGGGTGAATGGATGTATGTATGGATTTATTCATCATGTGCTTTGAGTGACTGTTCTTATTTTTGTGGTACTTTTTTCTGTCTCTTGATCCTACCCACCAAATTTACAAGGGAGATACAGGAGGAAGAGGAGGAGGAGGAGGAGGAGGAGGAGGAGGAGGAAGAGGAGGTGGATAATGATGTAAATAGATAACAATGATGATGTGTATGAATAATGATGACGAAAATGACGACGACGACGATATTTTGTAAAGAAAAATTATCATCATCATCATCATCGTCATCATCACCACTAATATAAGCAGGGTAACAGCAGGAGTATGGCCTAACAGGAGAAACCATCACCAGACTGTTCAGTGATACGGGTCCTCACTCTCCTTCGCTCATGCCTTCCAAGATTAACCCAAGAAAGCACACACAAAAACTCAAGTGTAAGAAAAGATCCAGGACTCTTGATTATGAAGTTTTTCGTTCAGATTTTTGGTTGTCAATGGAGTATATACAAGAAAATGGTGAGGGTCAATGATTAAACTTATTGCCGACAGCCATGTTTTGAGTAGCACCTGTCTGTCTCTGTGTGTGCTGTCTGTCTCTCCGTGTGCCGTCTGTCTGCCTGTGTGCCGCGTCTGTCTGCCTGTGTGCTGTCTGTCTGTCTGCCCGTGTGCCGCCTGTCTGTTTGTCTGTGCGCCGTCTGTCTATGCCTGTGTGTTGTCCTCCATGACAGAAAGATAAATATTAAAGGTGATATACAACGCGAATAAGCCGGCTAGCAAGAGGAACAGCTTGAAAAATGAAGGGTTTTAGTGGGAACAAGGAAGTAAGGGAAAGATAGATAGATAGATAGATAGATAGATAGATAGAGAGAGAGAGAGAGAGAGAGAGAGAGAGAGAGAGAGAGAGAGAGAGAGGTGGGGGGGGGAATGCAGGCACTATCAGGGGCATTTAAATGCAAGAGGTAAAGGCGGAGGCAGTGGAAGGAATAATTGAGAAGTCTTGGATGTTTGGAGTAGATGTGAAGGAAGAGTATCTATCTATCTATCTATCTATCTATCTTAAGGGCGGTTAATTACTGATAGCACACCTCAATCCCTTCACTATGATTAATTCTTCTCATTATTCTTGCCTACAGACGATTTTATTCAGCTGATGGGGGGGGTTGGATATAGCTTTGCATTATTATTATTATTATTATTTTATTACGCTGGAAAAACAGCTTAGGAGGAAGAATAAAGCAAAAAAAAAAAAAGATCGAAACTACTGAATGGGAGAGAGAGAGAGAGAGAGGAAGGGACAATTAGTAGGCATGAGAGTCCCAGGGGGAAATGAGAACAGAGAGTATCTATGTGACAAGAGTTGTGTGTTGAAAGAGGCTTAATTACTGAGCACATTGTGAAGTCCTACGCTAAGTTGACTATTGTTATTGTTATCATTCATTATTATTATCATTATTATTATTATTCTTACTCTTATTATTATTATTATTCTTATTATTATTATTATTATTATTATTATTATTATTATTGTTGTTGTTGTTGTTGTTACTATATTATTATTAATATTATTATTATTATTATTATTATTATTATTATCCAACCATCCATCACCCAATCCTACGTTGCCCCATGAGGAGCATAGGGGCCCGGGGCGAGACATGATGGTCCTACATTTAAGATGACAGTGACCAGCCTCACTTATCCCTGAGTGGTATTACGTGAGCAATAAACCCCAACCCTCCCTTGGATATAAACCTTCACCGGCTCAATCCGCTTGGAGCGCCATAATCACCCACTAAACCACCAGGCGCCAAAATTTGGTTATATGGTTACCACCCAGCATAGTGGTTTCCTGGCGTACAGAAAACTATTTGGCTTGTCACTCAGTGTAGAGTCAACCACAGGCAGAACGAAGAGGAAACAATGAAGGAAAGTAAGACAGAAGAGGGAGTGTAAAATCACCCGTAGGCAGAAGGACAAGGAAAGAATGAAGGAAAGAAAGACAGAAGAGGATGAAAGGAAAGAAGGATGGAGGAGAGGAAAGAGCAGACACCTGAGAGCAGCACTGCATCAAGTGAGTGGATGGTGAGCGTCCCCACATGAAGAAAAATCTGAAATCATACAATATTTATCCCTTCCAAAGAAAGCAATTTCCATATTATTGGGGTAACCATACAACACTCGCTATTTTTCTCTTTGCTACAAGTATGACGTGGGTATACTTTCTCAGACTCTCACCACAAACGAATCACTTCGAAATCCTTCTAAGTTTTCCTAAAGACTTCCCTCTAGTTATGCTGTAATGTAGAGTGCAGACATAGATAGATAGATAGATAGATAGGTAGACAGATAGACAGACAGATAGATGGATAGTTGGTTTCCCCTTCCATCTGATTTTTTTTTTTTTCAGTTTATTCTTCCTACGATTTTTTTTTTTCAACTTACGAAGGGCCTCTTAAACTGAAGGAGTAAATGAAGGAGACAATTAACCTGTACAGTTCTTAAAATCTCTCCAGCGCTGAATAAAGTCCTTCGGTAAAAGCAAGAAAATAAAGCAGAAAAAGCGTCGTCGTACTGAAGGTTTAAAGACACTAACCCACGAAGCCATCACACCTGGGCCCGAATTCCCACCAGGTAACGAAGTTCCCTAACACCTCTTCTTAAGCAATTTATTTTGCTTATTACACCTTGTCCTCTTCTGTGTTGCTTAAATGCATTCTACAGTCATATCGCCCTATTTTTAACCATTCTTATATCACCATAGTCAACAATGAATAACGTACAAGTCTTGGCCCGCAGTATCCAAAAATAAATCGGTAAGGAACAGGTGTTAGGGAGCTTCTTTAACCACCTAGAACACTTTTTGGAGGTGATGTTGGCGAGTACAAGAACCATTAACCTTTTTTTATTTATTTATTATTTCTTATTGACACCTGACGCACACATGACCATTCATCGTTTCGCTGTGTGTGTGTGTGTGTGTGTGTGTGTGTGTGTGTGTGTGTGTGTGTGTGTGTGTGTGTGTGTGTGTGTGTGTGTGTGTGTGTGTGTGAAAACCTACAAGCGAATGGGGTTATGCATATGCAAGAGGAGTGTGGATATACAAAACCAAGAGGAGAATGGATATGTAAACCAAGAGGAAAGTGGATATAAGAAACCAAAAAAATAAGAATAACAAGACCAAAATGAATAAAATACAAGAGGGCAGTAAACAAGGTCATTTTAAACCAAGAGGAAAACCCAAGAGAACGGAGGAGAAGAAAACCAAGAAGCCAAACCAAGTAGACCAAAACAAGAAAACAATGGGCATGTCCATAGGCAAGTCAAAGGGCTATACAAAGGGCAAGACAACAGGCAGCAAAAAGGGCTAGGCAAAGGGCTAGGAAAAGAGCAAGACAGAGCAAGACAAAGGGTATGACAAAGGGTAAGGCAATGGGCAAGACAAAGGGAAAGACAATGGGCATGTCAAAGGGCAAGTCAAAGGGCAAGACAAAGGGCGTGACCATTCAAGAGGAAGGGTAACATGGCGGCAGGACAGCTCCCCGGGGCCACAGGAGCAACATGGAGATGGACATGGGTGGACACGCCAGGGGGCCATGTCCACTAATGTCATGCACCAGACACCGACACGGGAGGCAGGGGAGGGGAAATAGGGATGGAAGCGAGAAAGGAGGGGGAAGAAGGGGGAGAAGGGAGAGGAAGGAAGGGGGACGAGGAGAGAGAGGATGTAGGAAGGAGGGGGGAGGAGGAGAGAGAGGATGTGGGAAGGAGGAAAGAGATGAGGGGGAAGACGAAGAGAGAGGAGGGGGGAGGGAGGGATGGGAGTAGGGAAGAGACGAGAAGAGAATGGAGAATAAGGGAAGGAGTGGGAGGAAAGAGAAAGTGGGAGTAGTGAAAAGAGAAGAAAAAGATGCAAGTGAGGCAAAGGAAGGAAAGAGAGAGTGTGGTTAGGAAGGACAAGAAAAACAAGGAGTGAGGGAGAGATAGGGAGGAAAGGGAGATAGGGTAACTGTGAGAGACTGAAAGGTGAAATAGGTGGACGGGGGGGGAGTGTGGAAAAGGGGAGAAAAGAAGGAGACGGCGAGTGAGGAGGGGAGAAGAGGAGGAATGGAGAGTGAGGAAGGAGGAGGGAGAGAAGGAAGAATGGAGTCTGGGTAAGAGGGAGGCGAGGGAGGAAGAGGGGGAGAGAGGAAAGAGAACTAAGAGGACAAAGGAGATGGCCATTGAAGAGGACATAACATTTAGGACACAACACTTCCACTGGGCCACAGAAGCAACACAGGTGGACATGCCAGGAGGCCATGTCCACTAATGTCATGCACCTGGAACCGACATGGCGGGGGGAAGGAAGGGGTGATGGGGGTTGAAGGAGGAAGGGGGGGGTGAAATGGGGAAGGGGAGTGAAGGAAGAGACGAGAGTGAAGAAAAAGACAGGAGGGAAGGAGGGGGGGCTGCGGAGAGAATGAAGAGTGAAGTAGGGAAGAGAGAGGGGATGGAGGAAATGGGACAATAAGTGGAAGAGAAGGGAAAAATATGTGAGAGAGAGAGAGAGAGAGAGAGAGAGAGAGAGGGGGGGGGCACTATCACCCCAGGCTTATCTGTTTTGTTCCGAAAGAAGAAGGATGGATGGGCGTGCTATCTATTGACCTATGTATCAGCCCATCTACCGAGCAATTTATCTGTCTATCTATCTACGGCTGTCTACAACTCTGGATATTTTCTGACTATATTCTCCAACTTTGGCAATATCATCTCTCGTTTTGTCTACCCAATAGTTTTTTTTATTTCTTTTACTTCTGTTATTCTCTTTTCATTACCAGTCTTTTCGAAGCATTTTATATTTTGTATTTTTTTCTTTTAATTCCTCTCGATCAATTTACCCATTACTTATTACATATTATTTCCTCTCTTTTTTCTTCTATTTATTTCTACTATTTCTATTATTTTCTTTTACTTCTTTGCTATTTCTTCGTGTCCTTACATTCCTTCTCCTTTCTTTCATTCACCTTTATTTTCTCTGCCTTGGCTGTCACCGTTTTATATATATAGATTCTACTTATCTATCCATCTATCTATCCATCCATCTACCTATCTATCTATCTATCTATAGCTGTCGATCTATTTATTTATATTTCTTGTCCTTTCCCCAACTCAAGATGGCGTGCGGTAGGATATTGAAAAAAAGAAAAATGAAAGTACAAAAGTGAGTTAAGTTTTCAGCAGTAAGGTCAGCCAAGGACAGTTACTCACGCACCAGTCAACCCCCCTGGATCTTACCTACCCCTCACAAGCGTAACCATTTATCTGTCTATCGAATTATCTATCTATCGATCTATCTGTACATACATACATAATCATCTATCTATCTAACCATCTGTACGTATTATTACTATCGTTCTCTATCTATCTACCCTTCTATATCTATCTACCTCTCTATCTATCTATTTATCCATCTGTACACATTTATCATTTATCTATCTAAACATATGTACATATTTATCATTTTTCAGTCTATCTATCGGTTCATATGACCGTCAACCTACTGTAAAAATCTGCAAGTTTATCATCTATCTATCTATCTATCCATCTATCTACCTATCTATCTATCCACCTATCCCTTACTATCTAATCACAGTCATCTGATGCATATAACAGGCTTCACCCAACTTGAAATTCCCACAATCACGCCCCGGTAATTTGACCCTAATTACTCCGACTGTTTCACCACTCGCCAGTAAATACCACTCCATGTCAATCTGCTGCGTTCCATCTTCCACTTTACAGGATGCTCAAGTCTACGTGATTTTCATTCTGTTTTACGCTATCTAATTCTCTTTTACACTCTCTTTCCACCTCATTTTTGGTCTCCGCTTCCTCCCTCGTCATCGACTATCATCCTACTTAGTCGTTTTCATTAATTTATCATCCTCCATTCTCTCTTTATAGCCATACCACTTTGGGTTGTATTCTAAGTGGCTTTGGAGATTTCATACACATCTTCCTTAGCGATTTATTCAGTATATTGCATCGCACTATACTCTTGTCTGCTATTCCTTTGATCAATGTCGATATTAGGCAACAGAATAGGCAGACAAGAGCATGTTACTTCCACCAGACGACTTCTTCTCCCGCTACTTCTTCTTCTGATTTTTTTCTTTAAACCTAACATTGCCAGACGATTTTATTCGGCGTAGGAGATGATTTTTCGAACTAGACAGCCTATATGCGCAGCCAGACAAAGAAGTATCGCGCCGCTGGGGCTCGATGGATGTGAAAATGAGTGAGTTCTGCAGACATACATAAATCTGTTAACGTCATGGCTAAAACAAAATATAGCACCTTATATGTGAAGTTTTATGCAATTTGTAGCCGTAATAAATACTAAGAACAATATTTGCACTAACAATCAGAGGGTGGCCCACTTATCACAATCCTTCGTCAATATTTCAGAATGATACGTGCAGTAAGAGAACAGATACTTTTTTGGTTGACTGCAGATTTCATTAACCCTTTCATTGCAACAGATCCTTCCAATGTTGAAAGAAATCGTCTGGAGATAGCAAGAGTAATTTAAAGATGTCCTCACAGAATTGGCAAAAGAAAGAACGAAAATTGTATGTATACAAACCAAACAACAGAAGGTAGTGACTAAAACGAATAAGGAAAGATTTACTAAAAAAATGAAACCATGAACTTCGATAAATTTATGAAGGAAATTGAGCTGTTTTACGAACGCGATTTCGCACCAACACTGACGCACGATGGTGATATATGAACCGTTCTTGAAAATGATGGCCCAAACAGTGGTCGAAGAAAATTTATTGTCCGATGCATTGAAAGTAATGTTCGGTGGTAAAAATAAAGGACTAAAATTGCTGCATCTCGAAAGGTAATGTTGAGTGATGAAAATACAAAATTCTATTGCCGCTGCATCGCGTGTATGATCTTTTCACCACTTCTGACGACTGATGGTGAAATATAAACAGTTCAGCAAAATTCTTAAAAACCCTGAAAGAAAAAGAAAGTAAATCGAGGAGGTGGAAGCAGAAAAATCATACCGTGTAAAATGCAATCAAATACTTTTACGCAAGTGATATTTATTCCATTAACTCTGACGCATGGAAGTGAAATATGAACACTTCTTCAAAATGAGTCTCAAAAAATGGATCGAACAATATTTACCGGCCAAACTGTTGAATGTAGTGCCTGGTGATAAAAAGAAAATGAGAGACAGGAGAAGCATTAAGGTTTAGTGTCGTTGTAATTTAAGTAAAAAAAAAATCCACAAATTCCGAGTAACAAAAAATCAATGGCTTAATAATGATTCAAGAAAATAAACAGGTCATTCTATGGAAGGGTGTTGTTACTAAAAATAAAACTATGAATAATATAAAATCGATATACGGATCTGTGAATGCTACATGAGGCTTATATTGTGTGTTTTTGTTCACATTAATGCAGGGATGTGAGACGTTAATATGGCGTGTGGGAAAAAGTCACGAGTAATAAGAGTGGAAACTGGGCTACCGTGACATGAATGTGGAGCCCTTAGAGCGGAAAAGATAAGAACTGATGTGATTCCTGTAGATGTGAGGTAAGGAAGCTTGTTGCTATTAAGGGAGCAGAGTGGTCTTAGATAGTATAGCCATATTGGGAGAACAGATGTATATACAACAGTGAAAAGAGTATATATGTGAGGTGGTTTGGCCATGTGGAGAGGATGGAGAGTGAGACACTGAAGAGGAGAATGTATGTGAGTGAGGCGGAGATGGGGAGAGGGAGGGATGGAGTGGTGAGGTATATGAGACAGGGGGCTGTGAGCTGGAAGCAGGGCAGTGAAATGGCAGGGGGCAGGACGACATGTAGGCGATTTGTTTGTGGCCACTCCTTACGGAATTAAGGCGTCTGGCAATAGATAGATAGATGGAAATAATAAAATATCGTATATAAGCAGGATCCGTCATTAATTACAGAGAAAATACATAGAGGCAATAAAGAGGCACAATAGGGATGACATATACAGGAGACGTCATAAAAAAGATAAATACAGATATAAATAAAGGGAATATACGAACAAGGTCAGTTATGAAATACAGGCAAAACCCGTAGCGATGATAAAGCAGCACAATAGGGATGGCAGATATAGGAGAGGCGGCATAATCGCTGCCATCGGCCGGGTTTACGATAATGGAGTGGAGCAGTAACTAGCAACGCACCACTCACGCCCTTTATTAACCCTCTCCCTCCTCCCCTCCACGCTATTAGGTCTATTGTTCAGGCTAACACCGGGCTATTGTGTTCGGCTAAAAGAATATTCTACGGTCGAAAAGCTGAGAACTATAATTTGTTCACTTTGAATTGCCATCTCCCTGTCCTGAATAATGCGCTACAATAAGAGATTAACACGAATATATAGTGCTGGTAAAAAAAAAAAATTGGTAGGAATGGATGCAAGGTCGCAGTACAATCTTAGCTGCCATTCCACTACGGGAAACATGCTTCAAGGGAAAGATAATCTCTGCCTGGTAAAAGTGCATCATCAGTGGCTCAGGTAACCCCATCACTCCTGTTGATGCAATAAGGTAGTTGTATATTATTTAGGTTGACAATGAGCTATTTTGTTCAGCAAGGTGGTCCTTCTCACTTTTTCCTGCCGGCTTCGACTGGAGGGTTAGGAGGGGGGGGTGGAACCTTCTCGCTTTCCTATCTTTATGTTCTACTCACAGACTCAGACACAGTCACAGTGTTCTCTCTAACAAACAGACTCAACTCTACCACTAGGCCGGTTGCTGGTTGCTTTCCTTTCTATTCCTTTGTACCCTGTAAGGCCTGTGGGCCCTCCCAGGAAGTGGCGCCTGTGAAATTATGGCGTTGTAGATTTGTGAGGCCGTTAGGCAGTACAGCTTAGGCTTTTCCTGTAATGGATGTTGGTTCTGTAGTTCAGGACTATTTGAGTTGTTCTGAACATTACATAGCTAATGGCTTAGAGGCACAAATTTCCGTTTTCTTACCCACTGAATTATGCCAAAAAGTCTTGGTTTAATCACGCTGGCACTAAAATTGTCCACAAACAAGCAGCTTTCAGAGGTTATCAGTGCCACCACACTCCTGATTCATATGCGCTTTATGCTTTTACCCCGTGTGTCAATTTTTCGTCTGGCCGGATACAAATTCATTCATACTAAGTGCAGAAATATAATAGTGCAGGATATATCTATATTCATATATATAATGGTGTGAATGTGTGCGCTTTGGGTGTGTACGACTTACCTGCATTGAGTGCACCAATGAACCAAACCGTGTGCGTCACTCCACACACACTCCACTCCATACCTAGTGCCAGAAACTGCCTAACTGCCGTAACTACCACGCCGCCCTTGCAACAAGGCAACTCCGCTAACTGCCTAACTGCCGTACATCAGTAAGACAGAGTGGGTAAGGTGTGGGTCGGGGAACTAATTGCTGGGGTGGCGGAAGGCCAGGCGATTCGTGATGTCCCCGGGGTTAAGGTATATTAAAGTCGCACGAAGTTTTCTGCTAAGCCGGTCAGACTTGGATAAAGTTTGTTTCCCAGAGGTGAATCAAGCATATATTAAAAGAGGAATCCTACACTCGATACAAGATTTCCGCGGTTAGCTATAGGTCTCAGTGGCTTTCTCATACGCTGGACAAACTGTTAGGCAAAGTTTGTTTCTCCCTCTCCCTATCCATCCAGGAGTGCAAGTGAGGGCCAACGAGAGGTCGGGAAAAACTGTCTGCCATAAGAACCCTCGTGCAGTCGATATAAAGGAACCTAAGCCCCCTTCTTTCTGTTAAGCTGGTCAGATTGGTGGACAAAGTTTGCTTGGTGTGACTTTGAGGTATGACTGTAAAGTGTGGTAATGTGTGGTGTGGACGTGAGGTGTGGTAGAGTGTGGTGTGGATGTGTGGTGTGGTAGTGTGTGATGTGGGTGTGAGGTGTGGTAGTGTGTGGTGTGGGTGTTAGGTGTGGCAGTGTATGGTGTGGGTGTGAGGTGTGGTGGTGTGAGCGTGGCCGGGTGCAGCGTGAGGCGTGCCATGGTCTTGTGTGACTGTGTAGTGTGACTGAGGTGGGAGTGTGTAGTACGGTAGGATGTCGTGGTATGAAGTGTGGTAGTGTGTGGTATGACAATGTGAGGGTTAGCAGGGTACAGTGTGGCGGCGTGAAGTAAATAAATGTGTGGTGGCAGTGTGTGGTGTTGCAGGGTGAAGTGTGGTAGGGTCAAGTGTGACTGCACTACGGCGGTGAGTGGTGTGGCAGTGCGTAGTGTTCCAGTGTGAAGAGTGGCAGTGTGTAAAATGGCGGGGTGAAGTGTGACAGAATGGTGCATTAATGTGAAGTATAGAACTGAATAGGGAGGCACTGTGATGTGTAGCAGTGTATGGTGTTACAGTGCACAGTATAGCGGTGTGAAGTGTGCCAGTGTGAAGGGTAACAGTGAGAAATGTGGCAACGAACGGTGTAACACTGCGAAATATAGAAGTGACAGGTTTGGCAGTGTCTGTGTGGCGTAGCCGTATAAAGGGGTGAGAAAATAACACATAACAAAACTTTCGACTACACAGGGATCTTTTCAACACCCACACAAAAAGACACACTCATCAAAGAATCAACCCCCCCCCAAAAAAAAAAAAATAAATAAATACATAAAACAATCCATCAGCCGCATTCTGCCTTTGCCCGGGCCATCCATTCTTCATCAGTCACTCCTAAGTAAACCTGGCCAACATTTTCTCATAATTCTTTTTCTGTCGTGGCCCCTTTGACAGATTAAATGCTGGGGTGACAGGTGACTTCCCGGCGGTCACACTTGAGACAGGTGACAGGTGGGGGGTTAGAGAGAGGGGAGGAAATGGAAGGAGAGGAGAGGAGAGGAGAGGAGAGGAAAGAGAGAGAGAGAGAGAGAGAGAGAGAGAGAGAGAGTTAAAAATAAAGCAACAGACTACGCAAGAAAGGACACAAAATGGGAGTGACAATGAGCAGGGGATAGAGAGAGAGAGAGAGAGAGAGAGAGAGAGAGAGAGAGAGAGAGAGAGAGAATGGGGAGGGAGGAGGAAAGAGGAGAGGATCAAACAAGGATGGAAAAAGGGAGGAGATGGAGAGGAATGGGTAGGGAAGAAGGGGAAGGGGGAAGGAAGGGAATGATATGAACAAAGGAGGGGGAAGGGAGAGGGAAGAGGAAAGAAAGAGAAGGGGAAGGGAGAGGGAAGAGGAAAGAAAGAAAAGAGGAAGGAGGAAAGATAAGGGAGGAGGGGAGGGGAGGGAATGGATTGAACAGAAGGGGAAGGGAGAGGGGAGAAGGGGAAGGGAGAGGAATGAGACTGAGGAAGGGGGTGGGGAAGGGGAAAGTGGGAAGGGAAAAGGGGAAGAAGGGAAAAGGGGAAGGGGAAGAGGAGGGGGATGGGGAGGGAAGAGGGGATGGGAGAGGTGAGGGAAAAGGATTGGAATTTCATCACGAGGAGGATATCATTCAGGTGCCACGAATGTGACACACAGACTAGCAGATCCAAGCAGAGATAAGCAGAGGGCCAGACACATAAACAGAAACACAAACTCACACATATACAGATAAATACATACATAATACATACACACACACACACACACACACACACACACACACAAATGGCAGACAGGCAAATTGCAAGCCCTAGAGTGAAAAAAAAAGCTAAAAACTTAAATTCTCACCTGTTTAAAACCGTCTGGAATTAGCCTGAACCTAACACCGCATGAATGAGCTGAAACAGACTTCGTAAACCCCCTCAGCTTACGGACGCCCTCCTCCTTATTTATTCGTGTTATCTCCAGACGATTTTATTCAGCAAGGGAAGGACCTGTGTTTGTAAAATGGTTAATGAAAGCAAAATCGACCTCCTAAAGACATGAGCCTCCTGTAAGCTGAGGAAAATCGTCTGTGGACCCCAAATGAAAAGAGCTGATGAAGGCTTTATCTAAGCCCTATAATTCCAAACCCCTCCCGTTAAGCTGAATAAAATCGTCTGCAGATCCTTATAAATAAAAGGGTTAATGAAGCTCCAGGCTCTATAGTTACCAAAGCCCTTCTGTAAGGAGAATAAAATCGTCTGTGGACCTTTGTTAATGAAAGAGTTAATGAAGGCTATATCTCAGCCCTGTAGTTCCGAAAGTCTCCTCCAGGCTGAAGAAAATCGTCTGTACTCCCCATCAATGAATGGGTTAAGGATGGCTACACCACGATTACAACTACAATGATGATGATGATGATGATGATGATGATAATAATGATGGCGATGCTTAGAACACTTTCGCGACTACTTTCATCCAAACAAAACTACACAGCGTCATCCTGAAGAAAAACCCCCCTGAGGACAAGGAAAGAGGGGAGAGTGGGGAGAAACGCGTGATAAATGGGGTGAGAAGCGGGGTGGGAAATATCGATCAGGGAGGAGAAATTAAATGCCAAGAGGACGGGCTATAAAAATAAGAGGAAGAGGCAAATTGCGATGACTCAGGGGGAGGAGGAAGTGGAGTAGGACGAGGAAGATGGGGAAGAAAGTGATGATGATGATGATGATGATGATGATGATGATGATGATGATGATGATGAGGAGGAGGAGGAGGAAGAGAAGGAGGAGGAGGAGGGAAGCAAACGAGGAAAAAGGAAGTGGAGTTGAAGAAAGGAAGAAGGTGGATGGGGAGGGAAAGAAAAGAATAAAGGGGAGGAAGTGGAGGAAAATAAACAAAGAAAAAGAAAAGGAAGAGAGCAAGGACGAGAGGAGGAATATGAGTAGCAGGAGGCGGAAGACGCGTACAAAAAGGATGAAGATTTGGTAAAGGAAGAGTAGGAAGAGGAAGAACAGTACGTGGAGGGAGGCAATGAATACAAGTGGCAGAGGCATACTGCAATGACTCATGCAGCACGTGACGGAGGAGGAGGAGGAGGGGGGGGGGAGAATATCGTAGAGGAATATGACTATGCGATGTGAAGGATGTGAAAAAAGCGCATCAGTAATATATATATTTTTTTTTTATGTGCTCGACTCTGGGCATAGGCTTCACAGCCTGCTCCCAAGGCCCAGTAGTCCTCCTACATATCATACACCTCTACATGTCACCACTTCGGCGCTAACACCCACCGTCCATATTGAATATATGCTAGGGCTGTCTCATACAGGACTGGTGTATTGGTATTAGCGGGGGTATTTTTACGACACGTCGGTTGGTCTTCTGGTAGATCGGTAAAGTCTGCTTTACATGAAATCAAATCCTTAAACTGTTCCCTGTCCCAGCGGGGATTTGAACCTGGGTCTGGTAGGACTGGAGGCCACCTCTCTACTGATTGAGCCACCGCCTCCCCCAAAATAAAAGGGAAAGGATACAGAGAAGGAGATGGAGGAAAATTAGGAACATAAGGAGGAAAAGGAAGAAAATTAGGGACAAGAGGAGGAAAAAGGGACACGAGGAAGAGGCCAATTACAATGCGTCAGATGGTCACGTGACGGGAGGAGGAAATGGAGAAGGAAGAGATGGAGGAAAGAGGAAGTCACAAAGAAGAAAAGAAAAGAGGAGGAGGAGGAGGAAGAAATGATGACAGAATAAAAAGGAGAAACACGAATAAAATAACTAATAAAAATAATAATAATAATAGTAATAATAACAACAATAATAATAATAATAATAGCAACAACAACAATAGGATACACTCAAGCTAACGCAAACAGGACAATGGAAAAACAGGGAGAAGGGCAAATAGGATAAAACAAGAGGAAATAAGAAACTCAAAATAAAGATGGAAATAAAGGCAAAGGACAATTGGTAATAAAGATAATGAGAGATAAAGCACAAGAGGGGTAGACAGACAGGGAGGGATATTGATTGAAGGGAAGGGAAGAGAGGGGGAGGGAAAGAGAGAGAGAGAGAGAGAGAATAGGGTAAGGTGAAAGGCATTATATTCAATCTCTCTCTCTCTCTCTGTTTATTTCCTTCTTCCTCTCTCCTTTTCCTTCCTTATTCGTCACTTTCTCTCCTTCTGTCCCAACTATTTTTCTCCCTTCTTCCTCTTTTCTCCCTATTTTTGCTCCACCTCCCCTCCTTGTTTTCTTCCATTTTCTTCCTTACTCTCCTCCCTATTTCCTCCCTTCTCCGTTTCCTCCTTCTCCTCCTTGGTTCGCTCTGATCTCCCTCTCCTTCAACCTTCCCTCCATTCTTCCTACCTATCCTCCCGTCTCCTTCCCTCCTCTCCATATTTCCCTCCTTCCCCCTTGCTCTCTATATTCCTCCTCCTTCACCACTTCTCTCCATATTCCCTGCCTCCCCTCTCCTTCTTCAATGCAATCAGCAAGGATCTAACAGCACATGTGTCACGACCAACTCCTGCTACAACTACTACACTTACGACTATCACTACTATAGTTCATTTACTACTTGCCTACCACCACTACCAGTAAGTCACAGCTACCACGTATATCTGCCACCACTATCATACCTACCATGTCTACCTACCACCACTACCATAACTAACAATGACTACCACCACTACCACAATTGCCAACAACTATCACCATTACCATAACTGCCAACAACTACCACAACTACCATAAGTAACAATGCCACCACTACCATAACTGTCAACAACTACAACCACTATCATAACTAACAATAACTACCACCACTACCATAACCGTCAACAACTAAAACCACTACAATAACTAACAATAACTACAACCACTATCATAACTAACAATAACTACCACCACTATCATAACTAACAATAACTACCATAACTACCAACAAGTACAACCACTATCATAACTAACAATTACTACCACCACTACCAAATCTGCCAGTAACTACCACAGCTACCATAACTACCAATAACTACCAGAACCATCTACCATACTACCGTCACTACAGCTACAACCATTACTGGACTGGGCAGTGCTGAATATTGGTTGATTGACTGACAATGCATGTGGGATTCTCGCCTACCATATTCTCTCTCTCCGTTTATCCTTCCTACATTTGCTCCTCCATCCTATCTCTGTCTTTCCCCTCCATCCTTAATTTCTTTCCCTCCATCTACCTTCTTTGCTTCCTTCTCCATTCAGTTGTCCTTTTATCTTGCTTCCTTCCTCCCTTGCTTACATCAATCATCAATTCACTCACTCGCAGATTCAACTTTTTTCTACTTCTTTCCTCCTTCCTATCGGCTTTCCATTATTCATCTCGTTTTCCACGCACTCATTCAACCAACTTTTACCTTCCTTCATTCCTTCCTTCCACATAACACAGTCATTTATCCATCCTACCTTCTTTCCTTCACTCCTTCGTTCCCACTTCATCAAGCCACCTACACATCCATTCTTCGTTTCCTGCTTCCTTCCATTCATATCCATCCATCCATCCGTTCGCTCATCCATCCAAGTATTTATTTTCTCTTCTTCACGTTTGTATTGTCTTTTATTTATGATTAACTTCAAGATGCGTACATACACTGTGACTGAAACTATGTGGGTCGTAGGCAGTTGTATGTAAACAGTTGTGTGTGAGAGAGAGAGAGAGAGAGAGAGAGAGAGAGAGAGAGAGAGAGAGAGAGAGAGAGAGAGAAAGTAGGATTGACACAATCTATTCTGATATAACTGCAATGCCTTCAGTCATCTCGGTTTAGCTGGCAGGCCCTGTTGTTATACCTCAAAGTAATTTCGCTGCAACATCTACATCTCGTCCTTATATTATCTGCTCGTCCGTATGGTATCTACTACTGAAAAATGCGAAAATTACTTAAACGTACTGATTCAAGGACCAGCATTCAGATCTGTTTCTTCACTCTTTCATTATGTCAGGTGCTTACAAGATTTCTTTTAATGTTGTTCGCTTCTCTCTCTCTCTCTCTCTCTCTCTCTCTCTCTCTCTCTCTCTCTCTCTCAAGTCAGCAAATAAACTTACACGAAGGTCTGAAAATACCTGTTACCTACTCCCCTCCCTCTCTCCACAATGATTCACTATAGAGGCATATGAGTCATGGTGAGTCGGGGTGAGTCAGCAAGGGGGTGAGTGACAGGTGGTGTGATAGGGCAGGAAACACAAGGGCCTAATTAACCTTTTCCGCCACCCTGTACTTGGCTCCGGTGGAGGGAAGAGTGGAGGAAAAAGAATGAGAAGGGGAGGGAGAAAAAAAAGGGAGAAGAGGAAGGAAGGAAGGGAGGAGGGAGAGGACGGATAGGAGAGAAGGAAGAGGGGAGAAGTATGCATGGAAGAGCGAGGAATGACGAACGGGGAAAGGGTGAGAGGGGCGTGAAAGGGAGGGAAGACAGGTAGGAATGGGTGGAATAGAGGAGGAGCGGAAGAGTGAAAGAGGAGAGAAAAATGGAAGAGAGTCACATTGGGAGATTTATGAGAGAGAGAGAGAGAGAGAGAGAGAGAGAGAGAGAGAGAGAGAGAGAGAGAGAGAGAGAGAGAGGGGGGGGGGAACTGCATGACAGAATTATCAGAAGGAATGAATATGGGAAGTGAAAGAATAGGTAATGAAAGAAGGAAATGAAATATAAGGCAAAATATATAGGAAGGGGGGAAGACAGAAGAGGAAAGTATATGAAAGTGGAATAAAAGAGAAGATTAAGAAAAATAATACATGTACGGATACAGAAGAGTGCAAACATGTCTGAAATGAGATGAACGTGAGAAATGTGAGTTTGAAGAGATGGAAAAATCTAAAATAACATGAAAGTGGAAAGGCGAATGAGTTATGAGAAAGAAAGAGAAAGCAGCGATGATCATTATCAGTATAATTATGAACATCATCATTATCATCGTTCTGACCCTCTTTTTCATTAGTAAGAGGGCTTCAAATGATAGAGAGAGAGAGAGAGAGAGAGAGAGAGAGAGAGAGAGAGAGAGAGAGAGAAGCGAGCCATGACCGGAAAAAAATCAGCAAATGGGTAATAACCGGTCCATTAGGGTGAACTAGTCAATGATGAGGTGATAATGGGGATGATAATGAGACAGGGGATGGCCAGGAGGAGGGGACGACACCACGATAAAGAATAACCCAAACAAAGACGATAAATGACCCCGGAAGGACGATAACTGACGTACAAATGACACTAAGTGAACCAATATTTATGATGCACCTCATTTTTTGTACCCCTCCTATCAGCTTAACCCTTCCCTTGCCACTAACTACGCACAAACTGTCTTTTATTCTGGCTATCATCCAGCAGTGTAATGTGCGAGAATCTATAATCCCTTCCCTTCGATAATGTTTTTTTTAAATGATATTCTTGCTTCCTCTACACGATTATATTTAAAGGACATAATCAACTTGTGGTATAAATAGTTAAATAACCCTTCCTAACTGTGAAGACATTAACTTTTATCATCTTGAACTCATTATAACGATTACTTACGGAAAAAACAAAATTAGCTGCGAATGCAATAAGAAAATGGATTATATCTTTCCCATTTAGTGAATTATTAGTAATAATAATACACTAAAAATAATAACGTAAATAATAATAATAATAATAATAATAATAATAATAATAATAATAATAATAAAATAATAATAATAATAATCATAATCATAATTTCATTAATTTTTCATTCATTATTTAATCCTGTGTTGCCCAGAGCACAGAGTTAGTCCTGACATTTAAGATGAGAGTGACCAGCCTCACTCATCCCTGAGTGGCATTACGTGGGCAATAAACTTCAACCATCCCTTAGATATAAACTAACGTAGGCTCAATCCGGTTGGAGCACCTTAATTACCCACTAAACCACCATGCACCATTATTTGGTTATACGGTTACCACCCAGCGTAGTAAATGGTTTCCTAGTGTACAGGAAATCATTTGGCTTGTCACTCCGTGCAGAGTCACCCGTAGACAGAATGAAGGGAAAAGAAAGAAGGAAAGAAGGACATAAGAGGAAGGAAGGACGAGAGAAAAGGGCATGAGTAATAACAACAATAATAAACAAAAATAACTGTCCTAAGCTCTTCCCTATGATTTCTTGATACCTACAACTATCATCCTTCACCATCATTAAACCATTTCCTATATAATTTCCAAGTAAGAAATAGGGAAATGGGCTTACTTACTGCACTTAGCACCGTCTCAAAAGCAAGACAGAGGACTGGTTAACCTCCCACTCTTACCTGAAGGAGAAAAATATATTGTAAAGGGTTCGAGGAAAGAAAAAGTCATGGTTATACTAACGAGGAATTGGCAGTCATCAGTCATTTTAGGTTTAATATGTATGGAAAAAAACAACATGTTTCTTTTCATAGTTTGAAGCGTGTGTGTGTGTGTGTGTGTGTGTGTGTGTGTGTGTGTGTGTGTGTGTGTGTGTGTGTGTGTGTGTGTGTGTGTGTGTGTTACTGTCCTTCCATCTAATTTCCTCTTCACCACTCCCCACCCCAACCTAATTTCCTAACTCCAGGAAGTAGGGCAGCGTAATCCTTTCAAGCGCATTTTTTGTTATTCCTATTCATTTATGTGTATTCCCTGCCCATAAATTTAACAAAATCTATTCTAGTTATCATAAAATCAAAAGCAACTGTTTCAAAAGTATTTCATTAATCATCAGTCATCATCATCATCATCATCATCATCATCATCATTTCCACAATATTAGCATCATCAACATCCTCTACACAGCCATAAAACATCATTATATTGTTAGTCTCATCATCACCATCGTCATCATCATCAACATTATCCCTGCTTCCTATAATAATGACGATTGTAGTCCAAGATTTCTCTCTCTCTCTCTTTCTCTCTCTCTCTCTCTCTCTCTCTCTCTCTCTCTCTCTCTCTAATCAAGCTGTTATTTTGGGTCCAGCTGTACATGGGCGCCGCAGGAAACATTTGGGCACGAGGGCAAATGAGCAGATGATGGTGCAGCTGCCTGGAAACTGCACGCTGCCGCAAAGTTTAATTACATATGTAGTATTACCGTCCTAACCTCTTTCCCGCTTGCTAATAGTAATAATATCAAATAAAAAAAGTAATAATGAGGGTGGGTGATGATGATGATGATGATGATGATGATGATGATGATGATGATGACTGACTTACTGACTGATTGAATTGATTGACTGAATGATTGATTAATTGAAATGACTGACTGAATGACTGATTAACTGACTGACTGACTGACTGACTGACTGACTGATGATGAGGATGAGGATGATCATGATGTGTTCTAATGCTGCTGCTGATGTTGATGATGATGCAAACTATTGATACTGGTTAGTTTTTGGAGACGAAATAATTAAATATAAATGAACAGCGATCATCATCATCATCATCATCATCATCATCACCATCATCATCATCATCCTCTTCCTATCCATGCATCCATCCATCATCTGATCCTTTTATACCCTTCAGGAGCGTAGGGATCCGAGGTTAGGCAACTCAGTCCAACATTTAACCCGAGAATAACCAGCGTCATTCTCCCCTGAGTAGAAATTAACCTCAACCAACCCTTGGATATGCATCTTTACAGGTCCTATCCCGTTGGAGAGTCTAAACCCATTAGATCACCAGGGACCGTATTCTTGTCGGGCATGGGAGCTCCCTAACACCTATTCCTAACCTATTTATATTTGGATACGGCTGGTTAAACTCGTTTTGTACGTTAATTGTGCAGAGTATGGTGCTATTAGAATGATTTAAGTAACACGGAAAAGGACGGCAACGTGTAATATGCAAAATAAATCGCTTAGGAAGAGGCGTCAGGGAGCTTCTTTGACGACGATAATGCTGACCAAGGTGTCATTTTGTTTATGGTTATCACCCAATGTGATGCTGGTTTCGTGGATTTAAAAAAAATGGCTTGACATTCAGTGCAGAGTGGCTTTCAAGCTGCGTTAGACTGAGTGAGTGGATAGCGAGCGCTCCCTAACCAAGCTAAAGCAAGAATGTCAAGTTGCTTTACATCGAATGAGTGGATGGCACGCGCCCCCATCTAGGCTAAGGCAAGAATCATAACCCCCAGAGACGTTTACGGTACTGAAAGGTTATGGAGTGCTATCTAACCTTCACTGTGTATATTAGGTGGCTGAACACACTGGTAGCGTCAGTGAACAATTGTGCTAGGCTTGAGAGAGAGAGAGAGAGAGAGAGAGAGAGAGAGAGACGGAAGGGACCTATCTACCAGCATACTCCTCTTCATATCTATCAAAATGTTCCTCCTCATGTCTGTCAACATATTCCTCTTCATATTTATCAACATATTCCTCTTCATATCTATCAACATATTCCTCTTCATATTTATCAACATATTCCTCTTCATATCTATCAACATATTCCTCTTCATATTTATCAACATATTCCTCTTCATATCTATCAACATTTTCCTCTTCATATCTATCAACATATTCCTCTTCATATCTATCAACATATTCCTCTTCATATCTATCAACATTTTCCTCTTCATATCTATCAACATATTCCTCTTCATATCTATCAACATATTCCTCTTCATATCTATCAACATATTCCTCTTCATATCTATCAACATACTCATCTTCATATCTATTAACATATTCCTCTTCATATCTATCACCATATTCCTCTTCACATTTATAAACATTTTCCTCTTCATATCAATCAACATATTCCTCTTCATTTTCCTCACTGACTAGTTCCTATCTCCCTCTCTCTTTTACCGTTCATTTTTCCCTCTCATTTCCTTATTTCCTCACTTATCATTCTCTCTCTCTCTCTCTCTCTCTCTCTCTCTCTCTCTCTCTCTCTCTCTCTCCCTCTCTCTCTCATCAACCTCCCACTTCTCCCCTTCCCCCTCGCTACCCTCGTCCCTTCCTTATCCCTCCTCCCCTCTCTCCCTCTTCCCCCCTCATCCTGCCTCCCCTCCCTCCCCCTCCCCCCCTCATCCCGCCACCAGGTGTACGTCTCATTAATCACCTCTAACCAGACCTCAACCCCTCTACCTGGTCATTCCGTGGTTGTAATTATGCATTTTATATATATATTTTTTTTACCCACTCTTGGAAATCAACTAGGGGTGGGAGTAATCGATTTTGTGTGTGTGTGTGTGTGTGTGTGTGTGTGTGTGTGTGTGTGTGTGTGTGTGTGTGTGTGTGTGTGTGTGTGTGTGTGTGTGTGTGTGTGTGTGTGTGTGTGTGTGTTTTATGGCAGTAAGACTATACATATATAAACATGAAAAATAAAAACAAAGAACATATCGGTACATACATACATATGAAAGAGAGAGAGAGAGAGAGAGAGAGAGAGAGAGAGAATGTAGGGGACAGATGGACGAGGAGCGGGTGGCTGAGAGATAGTGTCAGCCAGGGAGACAAATGGAATAAGGGAATGGAGATAGGCGGAGAGATATAAACACAGGGAGAGATAAAACCGGGCAGGGAGACAGGGAGAAAGATCCAGACATGTAAGCGGAGCCGAATTTTTATTTTTCCGAAATAAATGCGTATACTCACTTCTCTTTAACTAGGCGTAAAATTGCCATCTCTCTCCACTTCAAATATTGTGCTAGAACAACAGATTAACGTTAGAATAAAATGGAAGTCACGAAGAAGTGCTATGGAGAGGATGCAGAGCCGGAGAACTATCATTTTCTGTCACTGAGCAACGTGAAATAAGCTGCAAAAGAATCAATATCTGCGCCAAGTGAAGCTGAACAAACTATAGCAATATAAACCTGTACCTCACCTAATATTATGTAACTTTCTTCATGTCGTCTTCAAGTTTCCTTTTCATTATGAGATGGCACTAAGGCTGACAACTAAATAGGAGGAGAGTAAGAAGGAAATGGAGAGGAATGGAAAGGGGTAAATGAGAAGCAAATGCAAAGGGGGAGGGAGTAGGAAAGGGCAGCTAAAGGGATGAGGATGAGTAGGTAGGGTTAGGAAGTGAAATACATGAGAGGATGGGAGGGAGAAGGAAGAAGGGTAGGGAGAAATAAAGAGAGAGGAGCGAGAAGGTAGGGAGGAATGAAAAAAGTACGAAGAGGCAGGCAAAGGGAGGGAAGGGGTTAGAAACAGTACTATAAGAAAGGAAAGGAGGGAGAATGAATAGGGGTTAGAAGAAGCAAAGGGAGAGGAGGGAGAAGGTAGGGAGAAAAGAAGAAACTATGGAGAGACAGATAAAGGGAGGGAGAGGGAATGGAGGGACAGAAGGGAAGGGAGGGAAGGTAGAAAGGAGTGAAAAGAGAGAAAGGAGCGGATAAAATGGAGAGACAGAAAGAGAAATAAAGGGGAAGATGGGAGTTGGGAAGAACAGCCAAAGGGAGAGTGAGGGAGAGGGTAGGAAGAGTTGAGGGGAGGGAGAGGAAAGGAACGGTCGTGGAGAGAATTAAAGGGAAGGACAGAAGGGAGGGGAATGGAGAAAAGTAAAGGAAGGAGATTAAGAAAGGAGGTAAACAGAGATAAAGTGAAGGAAAGGGAGGAGGAGGCTAGGAAGAAGACTAAAGGGAGGGAGAAGATATGAAGAAAGAAGATAATGAGGTAAAGGGAGGAAAAGAAGAGAGAGAGGGGGAGGGAGAACGCCAACGGGATGGGGGTGTATGGTGCGAGCAGTTTAGCCTAACGGGAAGAAAACATTTAATTACAAAGGTCAAATTAGGAGACAAGAGGAGGATCTTCAACACGAACGGATGCATATTCTCTCTCTCTCTCTCTCTCTCTCTCTCTCTCTCACACACACACACACACAAGGGGGTAGGAAACGGGTTAATTATTTTCCGTTCTATTTAATTCATCTCTCCCCCTCCCCCTTTCCAGAACAGATGGCTGGCGTGGGCGGCTGTGCTAGCTCTCTCTCTCTCTCTCTCTCTCTGTCACGTGCCTTCCCAGAACATTCCCCTCTCACATCTCAACACGCAATTCACCCTCCCCTATTACCCTCTCTCTCTCTCTCTCTCTCTCTCTCTCTCTCTCTCTCGTGTGTGTGGTTCCATCCAATTCGCCTCCCCTACCTATCTGTTCACTACTTACTCTCTTCCTTCCATTCCTTCTTTCCCCTCCCTTCCTTCCTTTACTTCCCTCTTTCTCTTCCCTTTCACCCATCCCTTACCAAGCTTTTCTTTTCGTTCCTTTCCCTTCTCACTCTTCTTTCTCCCATCCCTTCCTTCTCTCCTTTCCCCTTCTCTTCCCTCTTCCTCTCACCACACTCTTTCTCCCCTTCTATCATCTCTCATCTCTTACATCACTCCCTCTTCTTTTTTCTTTTTTTCTCCCCAGTTACTTCCCTCTTCACCTTCCTCCCTCCCCTCCCCTCCCCTCCTCCTCACCTGCCCAACTGCCTAATTACAGGTAGGGGAGTGTAATGCCGTGTACTGCAGTGAGGTGTACATGTGCTCGATCGATACGCCTGTAATGGTGTACGGAGCTTTAATTTGAGGGGTGAGGGGAAAGGGTGAAAGAGGGAAAGAAAAGAGGTGAGGGAATGGAAAAGGTAAAGAATAAGGGTGTGGGAAAGGGAAAGGGAAAGAGAAGGGATGTGGGAAGGGGAAAGGGAAAGAGGAGGGGTGTGGGAAGGGGAAAGGGAAAGAGGAGGGGTGTGGGAAGGGGAAAGGGAAAGAGAAGGGGTGTGGGAAGGGGAAAGGGAAAGAGAAGGGGTGTGGGAAGGGAAAAGGGAAAGAGAAGGGGTGTGGGAAGGGGAAAGGGAAAGAGGACGGGTGTAGGGAGGGGAAAGAGGGAAAGACAGTGGGTATGGAACGTGGAAAGGGCAAGGGGAGAGGCGAGAGCAGTGTGCGGGGTGAAACTATGGGGAGAAGGCATGGGTGGGGGTAAAATAAGGGTGAAGGGTGAGGGAAGAGTGAGGAGTGAGAGAAGAATAAAGGGAGAAGAGTGAGGGATGAGTAAGGGGGAGAGGGAAGAGCGAGGAGGTTGTGAGGGGAGAAGAAGCAAGAGTGAGAGAGATTACTGAATGGCTAGGTGTTTATTTGTGGAGTTGCAGTGATGAGGTGAGAATGAGTCGAGAGTAAACATAATAAAACGGGCAAGAAAGGGTTGAAGAGGGGAGGAGAAGGTGAAAGGTGAGAGTGCGGGGAAATAGGGCTGAGAAAAGAGGGTTAGGCTTAGGGTGAGGAGAAAGGGAGTGGGAAGTGAGGATGAGGGGAAATGAGGTGAGAAGAAGGGTTGAGAAGAAAGGGTGAGTGTGAGAGATAAGAAAAGGAGGTGAGAAGAGAGGGTTAGGGTGAGGGGAAGAGATGAGAAGAAAGGGTGAGTGTGAGGAAGAAGAGTGATATGATCAGAACAGAAATAGAATGAGTCACTTGTAACACACTCAGAGAGAAAAGCAGAGAGTGATTGCTTTGTGACAGGGGTGAGAGTAAGACAGAGAGCGAAGGTAGGATGAGGGTGAAGGGTGAGGGAGATAAGAAGAGTCACTAAGAGGGGAGAGCAAAGAGTGATTTTTTGAACGACAGGGACAGAGGATGAGAAGAAGAGGGGTGATAAGTGGGATACGAGAGGGGAGAGAAAAGGGTGAGAAGTCAGGGAGGACAGCAGTGTTAAAGGGGAAGGAAGAGGGTATAAGGGTGAGAGGAGAGGAAAGGAGTGACGGGGTGGATGGGGAAGCGATAGTAAGAACTGACTGCATGAAACTAAGAGGGGAATGATAGGAGTGAGGGTGAGAGTGAGGGTGACTGGGAAGGCGAGGATGAGGGGGAAAGAGAGGGTGATGGTAAGGCGAAGACAAGGGTGAGTGTGAGAGTGAGGCTGTGGGTCGAGTGATGGTAGGGGTGAGAGGGAGAGTGAATATGATTGAGAAACTGAGTGACAGAGGGTGTGCATGGGACAGATGAGGGTGAGGGTGTGGGATGATGGGTAAGGGTGAAGGTGTGGGATGACAGGTAAGGGTGAGGAGTGGGTTGAGGGTGTGGAATGATGGGTGAGGGTGAAGGTGTGGGATGACAGGTAAGGGTGAGGAGTTGGTTGAGGGTGTGGAATGATACGTGAGGGTGAAGGTGTGGGATGATAGGTAAGGGTGAGGAGTGGGGTGAGGGTGAGGAATGACTGGTGAGGGTGAGGGTGTGGGATGATAGGTGAGGGTGAGGAATGGGTTGAGGGTGAGGAATGACTGGTGAGGGTGAGGGTGTGGGATGATAGGTGAGGGTGAGGGTGTGGGATAATAGGTGAGGGTGAGAGATGGGTTGATGGGGGAGGGGCAGTGAGGGTTAAGGTGAGATCAGGCATCAGTAAAATGTTGAGGTGACGGTAAGGGTGAGAGTGAAGGGTGATTGTAGAAAGGGCTAGGGTGAGGGACAGGGGTGGTGAGAATTGATATACAACATGATTAAAAAAATGAGAAGAATGATAAGAGTGACAGGGAAGAAAAAAACAGAATGCAAGAAAAATGATATGGGTGAGGGGTAATGACTGAGGGGAGAGGTGAAGAGAATTCTGTGAGAGGGAACACACAAGAGAGTCACGGCAAAATTGAGACAGAGTGAGAGTGAGCGAGCGAAAGAGCAAAGTAGAGGGCTGCATTACAAGATGATGGACTAAGGAGAGAAGTGTGCCGGGAAAGAGGCTAGGTGTGAGGGGAGAGGAAAGGAGACGAGAGAGGAGAGGGGAGGGGAGAGGGGTGGGGAGTAGAGGGGAGAGGAGTAAGGTGAGGAGAAAAAAATGTGTGATATGAGAGGGTGTTAGGACAGGGAAGAAGGGTGCGACAGCGGAGGGATAAGGGAAGGAGACAGAGAGGAGAAAGGCAAAGGATGAAGGGTAGAGGGGTTAAGGGTGAACGGTGTGAGGGGCAGGGTGAGGGGAAGTGTAATTAGAGAGAGGAGGGGATGAGAGAACAAAAGTGGGGAGAGAAGGGGGGGGGTGTAGCCTGGGAGGGGAGCAGGGTGAGGGAAGAAAAGTTTGGGAAGGGCAGAGAGGGAGTAAAGGGATGTGGGAGGAGAAGAGGAAAGGGGAGTGGAGGGGAGAGGGGTGGGGAGATAAGGGACAAGAGTTGGGAGAGGACAGTAAGGATAAGGGAGGAGGGAGGAAGGGGGAGAAGTTAGGGTGAAATATGAGATGGGTACAATAATGGAAGAGAGACGAGGGTGAGAGGGGAGGGTGAATATAGTGAAATTGAAAGTTGATACAGCTGTTACGATGGGAGAAAAATAGGGTGAGAGCGAGGGGAGAGAAGAAAGAGTGAAAAGTTAAGGTTATTCGATGTGGGGAGCGAGAAAAGGAGAGAAAGTGAGAAATAAGAGGCCCATTTTACGCGTGAGGGTGAAGAAAAATGGTGAGAGGTGTGACATGAGGGAAGAGAGATTACGATGAGAGGTGAGAGGTGGAAGGTATGTGATGAGGGTGAGAATGAGGGGTCTAGGGTGACAATTAGAGGGGACAGAGAGCAGAGAGGTCAAGGGTGTGGGTGCGGGTGAGGGTGAAAGTAAGGGTAAGGGTGAGGAAGGGTGAAGCTGACAGATAAGGGATGTGCTAGGAGAGAGATGAAAAGATGAGGGATGTGGAAGAGGGGTGTGATGTGAAAAGGAAGGGGAAGGGTGGGAAGGAGAGAGATATAAGAGATTGTACAAGCGATACTGAAAACACTAACAAAAGACAAAGTGATAGGCAAGTTGAGTGAGGGTGAAGCAGGATGGGACGAGGCAGAGTGGGGTGAGGTAGGGTGAGACAAGAACTTAGAGGGATGAGATGAAATGGAGCTAGGCAGGGTGAGGCAGGAAGTAGAAAGCGTGAGGCGGAATGGAGTTAGGTAGGAAGTAAGAGGCATGAGGCGGAATGAATGAGGCAGGGTGAGGTAGGAAGTAGGAAGGGTGTGTCGGAATGGGGTGAGGCAGAGTGATACCCACGGTGAGGCCAGAAAATGGTAGGAGATGGGTAGTGGGAAGGGAGAGGCAGGATGAGCGAGAACGACAAGGTTAGACAGGAAAGCATGGGGGAAGGGGCAAGGGAGGGATGAAGCAGAGGGAGGTGGATGGGGTGAGGCAGGGGCTAGGAAGAGTAAGAGAAGAGCGTGAGGCAGTGGGCTTGGGAGTAATGAGACAGAGTGCAAAGGAGGGGTACGGCAGAGGGAGGCAGGAAGGGTAAGGCAGTAAATAGGAGGCAAAAGTGCATAAGCTAGGACAGGTTAGATGATAATTATGACGATAAAGACGACGACGACGACGAAAACGACAATGATGATGATGATGATGATAATGATGATAAAGAACAAAGATATATTAACGATGATGGGAGACAGATGTGATAAAGAATTGATGCAGAGATCATTACCGAGAAAGAAGTTATTAGAGGGGAAAATGGATCATAACCAGCGAAGAGAAAAAGATGATAAAGAAGGATGAGAAGATAAACGAGAGAGAGAGAGAGAGAGAGAGAGAGAGAGAGAGAGAGAGAGAGAGAGAGAGAGAGAGAGAGAGAGAGCGTGTTTATCCTGTCAAACCAGCCCGAGGGAGGGCGAGTAATCGAGTCAAGTACGTTGTCTGTTTGTCGGATACACAGGCCGAGTGAAAAGTGAGAGAGTGTGCAAGTGAGGCAGGGAGTTAAGGCTGGTAAATATGTCACGGCAAAATTGAGACCGTGTGAAAGTGAGAGAGTAAGCCAGTGTGTCAGGAAGTTATTGCTGGCACTGTTGTTGTTGTTGTTGTTGTTATTGTTGTTGTTGTTATTGTTGTTGTTGTTTTGTTGTTGTTGCCTAGCTAGGTTAACTCGACCAATTCTATTAAAAGATATCTCTAAGGGTTGGATGTCGGTAGGGGTCGTAAATCTCTCTCTCTCTCTCTCTCTCTCTCTCTCTCTCTCTCGTAATGACATGGGTGATGTGTTTTAACCAAGGCTGTGCGTAAAAGTGTGCCTCAAACATCAAAATCCTCTCTGACAGGCAGGATTTAGTCTCATAGTGAAGGTCAAGAAAGTGAAAGCTGCTGAATGAGTGAAAGGAAAACTGACCAAGAGTGAGAGAGTGAGCGAGCAGGCAGAAGAATTAAAGTTAGGAAATAAGCAGGAAGGAAACCGAATTATAGGAAGTGAGAAGCAAGGAAAATAAATAAAGGAAGCTCCCTAACACCTCTTCCTATGCGATTTATTTTCCTTATAACACAATACCGTCCTCTTCTGCGTCACTTACATCCTCTTAGTATCACCGTCCTCCGCATTAATAAGGTACAAAACTATATGGGCCAGTCGCATTCCTAAATAAATCGCTAAGTAAGAGGTGTTTGGGAGCGTCCTTAACCGGCGGGAATACGAATAACAGTGTCAGTGTGAGTAGGAGTGAGACTGAGAGTGAGCCAGGGACACTGAATACGAGCAAGAGTGAGAAAAGTGAGATAATAAGAAAATGAGAGAGTAGAGAAAGTGGGCAAAGAGTTTAAAGCTGGGAAACACGTGAGGAAACTTAAAGACACGACTGAGAGTGAGAAAGAGTGAGTGAGTGAGCGGCGGAGTTAAAGTGGGAAAGTGAGGAAGAAGAAAATATAATGTGAGCAAGAGAGAGAGCTCGAAAGTTCAGAAATTGGCGAGGTAAATCTTGAAATTGAGTAGGTAAGAGAGCGAGTAAGGGAGTTCAAAGTAGGTAAATTAGTTGGGGAATGAGAGAGAGAGAGAGAGAGAGAGAGAGAGAGAGAGAGAGAGAGACAATATAAATGTGCGTGAAAGTGAGCGAGACAGAACAACAGTGTAGTGACGTGAAAATGACAGGAGTGATATTGACTGTGGTGGGAATTACGAAATGGCATTGGCGAGAGCAGAATGACAGGTTTGAGAGAGAGAGAGAGAGAGAGAGAGAGAGAGAGAGAGAGAGAGAATTCATTCGTTCATACTACACAATGCTTGGATTTACACAATACCCATTTTCATTTCCTATTTCGCTTCATTCACTCTGTACTCATTTTAGCCCCCCCTCCCTCCCCCCCTCTCTCTCTCTCTCTCTCTCTCTCTCTCTCTCTCTCTCTCTCACTCACTCCATTTTTTTTTCATTTTTTCTGCGTGTCACCTTTCTTTAACACTGAAGACGACAATCGAAAATTCTCCCCCTGCCCATCCTGTCAGTCTGTCCCTGTCGCTGTCTCCCTCTTATTCCTTTCCATCTAAGTATACGCCCTGTCATTGTCGCGCCGTCACCTGCTAGTCTGCCTCGCCAACTTTAAAATTCGCTCACAGATAGAGAAAGGACGATGCGAATATAAAACACTAGGACTGTGGAAGTAAGGTCAAGGTTCGTAAAGAAAATGGAAACGAGAAGAAACGAAATCAGCCTCTCTCTCTCTCTCTCTCTCTCTCTCTCTCTCTTCCTCTCTCGTCATTCGCTATTTCCCACTACTGCTACCAATGTCCGCCTTTCCTCACGTACCGTATTAGCTGACGATAATATTACACGCTCCCTCCCTTGCTTATCTCCCTGTCTTCTTTGTCTATGTCTTTTTTATTTCCACTCGAGAAAACTACCTGTATGTTCAGTGGAAGGGGGAGAAAGAAAGGATTAAGTAGAGAGAGAGAGAGAGAGAGAGAGAGAGAGAGAGACTTTCATTTGACTGTATTAATCCCTGACTTTACCCAACCCATGTTTTCATTTCCTCTTTCCTCTTCGCACTTTCTTTACTCATCTCTCTCTCTCTCTCTTTCTCTCTACCTACCTACCTATCATTACCAATCTATCTATCCACTTCTATCTATCCATTCACCCATCTATCTATCTAGCTACATACTTTTATCTGCCTGTCATTTCTCTTTCGTAAATACAATGATAACTGTCCAGTGCTCTCTCTCCCTCTAACCTGTCAGTCTATCCGCGTCACTGTCATTCAATAATTCCCACTACCGTCACTATCGCTCCTGTCATTTTCACGTCACCACGCTGTTATACTCGCTCACTTTCACACACGCTCATAAATAAAGTGGGGAGAGAAATAAAGAAAAAATATTGGGCAAAGCACAATTCAGACATGTAATACACAGGAAGGGGAACTGACTCTCTCACTCTCTCTCTCTCTCTCTCTCTCTCTCTCTCTCTCTCTCTCTCTCTCTCTCTCTCTCTCTCTCTCTCCATTTTCTCGGCGTCATCTATTTCTTTGCCGAGCTTGAAGTGGATTGAGTTTGTTCTTTGGATTGAGTTTCACAGGATCAGAACTCGATCCCTTCAAAGTCTAGAGGATCCAAGGGAGGTCTCTCTCTCTCTCTCTCTCTCTCTCTCTCTCTCTCTCTCTCTCTCTCTCTCTCTCTCTCTATCTGCCGTCGACTATACACGCGCCTGTTTTTTGTAGTTCTGAGACTGTTTGCTTATCACTTCATGGTTTACAAAATAATTTCAAACACAAATCCAAACTCTGAGAAAAAGTGTCTTGAGTTACGATGCCCAGGTACATGCACAGTAACTGCTAGGAAAATTAACCTTGAAATAAAGCCATCAAGACGAGCCAACGACTGTCAATAAAAACACAAAGTAAAGAAAATAAGACCACCTCTATTATAACTGATGATTTTACTACTCAGCACATATGGTGCCTGGGAAAAAAAAATGCTGGTAGGTCTTCGGTATCTAAATCCTAACTTGCAAGGTGATTCTGCCAGCTCCTGAAGACAGAGTGCATACTACCAAGCCATTACCGGAAGGAACTACTGCGCCTCCCACAACTGACGGAGGGGACGCCCAGATCCTCCACACCAGCAGGATGGGCGGGGGCAGACTAGAGCCTTGTTTAATTTGACCCTTAGTCCTTTGTCTTCCTAACCACCACACGCACCATCCAGGCGTGCTTCACTACCACAAGCACCACAGCTACCACCACTCACATACACAACTACCACAATTACAATCACTAGTAATCAACACCTACCAGCCATCTATCAGAATTCGTAACCACTTACCCACCACCACCACGACAACTACCATAATCACAACCACCAATCACCAGCATAGGCACCACTACCACCACTTACAGCGACAGTTACTACCACTAACACCATAACGAGTCACAACCACAACTGATAACGCTGCCATTACAACCAGTCACAACCACCACCACAAGTACCACCTCTACCTCCACTAACAATCACGACTACTACCACCACCTCTACCACCACTAACAACCACGACTACTACCACCATCACAATCAACGCACACAACGACAACCACCACCACCACACACAACAACCACCACCACCACCACCACCACCACCACAGCAGCCATCTCTCTGAATTCATCATGCCAGGCAATATGGTCATTTCTACTGGCCTCCTTGTAATGGCCCAGAATTCCTCCACTTCTGCTTGATTTACCTCCCCTCTGCACTTCCTTGCCTCTCTCCTTGCGTTATATTCTCTGCCTTTCTCTGTCTCTTGGTTATTCTCTATCTCTGTCTCTTGGGTTATTCTGTGTCTGTCTGTCTCTTCCTATCTGTTTATCTATGTATCTATTTTTCCTTCTAGTGTTTATTTTCCTAAATTTCTGTCTACATCTTTCTCATGTTTCTTTCCCCCCCCCCTCTCTCTCTCTCTCAATTTTGACACACTTTGAAGAAACATAATGTACCTCACAGTCCTAAAATCAAAGAGAAAAGAGTACTTCTTTTATATCACACTCGACTAAAATACTTCTATGGAATCTGAATTATTACTGAGTGGGAGAGTGGGTGGGTGCGTGGGAGAGTGGTGAGTGAATGACTGGGAGGGTGGTGAGTGAGTGGGAGGGTGGTGAGTGAGGGAGAGGTAAGTGAGAAGAAGGGTGGCGGGTGAGTGAGTGAGTGGATGGGTGGTGAGTGAGTGGGTGGGTAGGTGAGTGGTGAAAGAGTGGGTGAATGAAAAAGTGGGAGGGTGGTGGGTGAGTGGGTGGGGAGAGGGTGGTGAGTGAGTGAGAGGTGAGTAAGTGAGTAGAAGGCTGGTGGGTGAGTGGGAAGTGAGTAAGAGAGCAGATGAGTGGTAAGTGAGTGGGTGAGTGTGGTGATATGTGTGGGTGGGTGGAAGAGTGGTGAGTGGTTGACTGGGCGGGTGGAAAGGTGGTGGGTTAGTGAGTGAGTGAGTGAGTGGGTGGGTGGGTTGGAGGGTGGTGAGTGAGTGAGTGGATGAGTAAAACAGAACAGGTGAGAAGTAAGTTACTAGAGCTGCCTTGGTGACCTAGGTGAGAAAAGCTGATGGATGGGCAATGCGCGGTATGCAGAGAGAGTGAGTGAGTGAGTGAGTGAGTGAGAGAGGAAATGTTGGGCAATGTGAAAAAGGGGGTGCGTGATAGATAGATGTTGGTAACTGGATGGCTATACAAGAAGGAGAGATGGATGAGGAATGGATGGCATAGGGACACACAAATCAATGGACAGTGGGGACATGCAGTGAGGGTGAGGAAGGATGACGGATGAAGAAAAATAAGGAAGGATGATGGATGAAGAGAAGTGTGGAAGGATGATGGATGAAGAGAAGTGAGGAAGGATGATGGATGAAGAGAAGCGAATGACAGAGCTTAGGCGAATAAATAAGACAAATGGATGAAGAATAGGGGATGGGAGAGGAAAGACTAGGGAGTAGATAGATCAGTGGACGATAGGATGAGGAAGGATGACCGATGGATGGAAGATAAGAAGAACAGATAGATGAGAGATGGGCGATCGATGAAGACGGAAAGAAGGACAGAAAATAATGGGATAGTTAAAGATAATGGATGAAGATGTGAGGGATATGAGATGGCTGGATGATCCTTTCCCTATCATCATCCTCTTATATTTCCATCCTCCTCCTCTTCCCCCCCCCCTCCTTCCTTTCCTCAGTTCTCCGTTTTCCTCTCTCCTCCTCCTCCTCCTCCTACTTTACCC
The DNA here is from genome assembly GCF_032717465.1 of Coenobita brevimanus. Lineage (NCBI taxonomy): Eukaryota > Metazoa > Arthropoda > Malacostraca > Decapoda > Coenobitidae > Coenobita > Coenobita brevimanus. The sequence continues at coordinate 33,399,970 of NC_137007.1, read as the reverse complement.
CAGTCTTTCCTTCCTTCCCCTCATCCTCATCCATATTTTTTTCTTCTTTTCCTTCCTTTTTCCCTCCCCCTCTCCCCTCACCATCCCCTGTCTTTCCCTCCTCCATGGTTCTCTCTCTCTCTCTCTCTCTCTCTCTCCTTCTTCTTCTTCTTCTTCCTCTCCTCCTCCTCCTATGTAATCCTCCTCCTCCTAATTTTCCCCTCCCCCTTTTCCCTCCCCCCTCTCCTCCCCACCTCGCTGCTTAAGAAAAGTCCTGTTTATGGCATTAATCCTCTTAGGGATTTTTGTGGATTTTGGGACTAGATCCGTAACATATGACCAACTGTTTTACACTCTTTATTTAAAGAAAAAAAAAAACAATGGGCGTGAATTAATGGTATGGTGAGTGTGAAAATTATAGACTGAAGGCCCGTATTCTCGTCGCTCAAGGAGGCTCCCTAACACCTCTTCCTTAGCGATTTATTTAAGGACAGGGCCGCCCAACATAGTTTTGTATGCAATTTATGAAGGGCACTGTGATACTGGAACGATTTAAATGACACACCAGACGATAGCAAGGCGCAATAAGCAAGACAAATCGCTTAGGAAGAGGTGTTAGGGAGCTTCCTTAACTCCTGGGGAATGTTCGAGCATGGGGAGTGGGTAGATTGAAGAAATTAGCCCCTTCAGTACGGTGGCGCCTTTTATTTTACCCTTGTCACGGTCAGACGATTTTATTCAACTTAAGAACTTCCTTCGTCAGTAAAGGCGTTCTTAAAATCTACCTTAAGATGAATAAAATCGTCTTAAGATACGAATAAAGTGTATTGGTCACCAGATTGTATAACTTGGCACTGAATAACAAGCCATACTGTAGGGGGCATTGATGTCGTAACACTTATTCCTTAGCAATTTATTCTGCATATTACACCTTAAGGCCTTCTTGTACGCTATTTGTTTCTATTTCATCAGTAGAGCTTCCATCAGTAACTCGGAAGAGGATACTGATAAGAGACGCGTAGATAAATCGCTCAGGATAAGGTGTCACGAAAACTTAAAAACCAATTAAAATACGACCCTTTAAGACGAGCGGAGTGTGTGTAATTCACCGGGTCGGTCAGGATCACTTGATGGTCGTGATCGTCAGCATTTTACCCTCCCGGAAGGGAGCTGAGAGCTCATATAGTCCGATCTAAGGGCAAGGCTGTGACCTTCACACACCCACACACCCGTCCCCTTGCTCAAGGGGGACAGTAACCACCCACTTCTTCAGTGAAACTTTTCGCAACCTGAGCGAGGCGCGAACTCCCGTCTACCAGATGGCAAGCGAGAACGTTACCACTGCGCCAGCGAGCGGTGTGTGTGTGTGTGTGTGTGTGTGTGTGTGTGTGTGTGTGTGTGTGTGTGTGTGTGTGTGTGTGTGTGTGTGTGTGTGTGTGTGTGTGTGTGCGTGTGCGCGCTTACGTGTGTGTGTGTGTGTGTGTGTGTGTGTGTGTGTGCGTGTGCGCGCTTACGCTAAGTAAACATAATAAAAAACAATTTCACTACGAGGTTACTCTGTGCATGAGGGAAACACACACACACACACACACACACACACACACACACACACAGGGAACACTTAAAGGTAGATAGTCAAACAGTCACAGTATCATGCATATATAGACGTACATGTATATATATGAACATTTTCTCTCTCTCTCTCTCTCTCCCCCAACTAAGCTTTGCTCCCAATCTACCAATCGATCCCAGTTCCCAGAATCCTCTTCCAAACTTTTTCCTTTACCTTTCCCTCCCCGCTCTCTCTCTCTCTCTCTCTCTCTCCCTCTCTCTCTCACTCTCTCTCTCTCTCTCTCTCTCCACCTTCCCTCCCTCCTCTCCCCCTCTCCATTTCTCCTCCCCCTCTCACCCTCTCTCGCCGGCAAAACTAGAAGCAAAATGTCAGGAAATTCGCCCATAACTCCTCCTCTATTGACAAGGAGGAAAATAGGGTCGTGGGAGGAGAGGGAGAGAAGAGGAGTGGAGGAAAGACGAAAGGCGGAGAGTACAGGAGAAAGTAGTGGAGTAGGGAAAGAGGAGGAGTGAATAGGAGAGGATAGGAGAAGGATGGAAAAGTGAGAAAATGGAGGAGTTACAGGAGGAGGACAGATGACGAGCTGAAGAGAGGAGAGATGAATATGAGAGGGAGGGGGAAGAGGAGGGGAGAGAGAGAGAGGGACCAGCGGAGAGGAAGCGAGAGGGTAATAAACAAAAGTTAGGAGGAAGGAAGGGTCACCAGAGAGGAGGTGGAGAGAAGGAGAGGAAAAGGAAACGAGAGTACTTGTAGTGGAGAGAAAATGAAAAGAAGTATACGGGAGGGAAAGAAGAGAAAAAGAGAGGGAGAGAAACGTGGGGGGGGGGAGTAAAAGGAGGAGGGCGTAGGGAATTATGAGAGAGAGAGAGACAGAGAGAGAGAGAGAGAGAGAGAGAGAGAGAGAGAGAGAGAGAGAGAGAGAGAGAGAGACTGTGAAAGTACTTGGGCGGGAATGGATAGTGAGATACACGACAAAATAGAGTAAGTATAATAAGGGAATCTGGTAGGTATGTAAGTAGATAGGTGGGTTGGTAGGTAGGCAGGTAAATGTGATAGGGAAGGTGAATGAGAGTGAGAGTGAGTGCTTGAGCGGCAGTGCAGAGTGAAAAACTGTTAGGGATATTCACGACAAAATATGGTAGGTGTAATAATGAAACGTGTAGGCAGGTAGGTAAGCACGTAGGCAGGTAGTAGGAGGTGCATAAATCGGTAGGTAGGTAGGTGGGTAAACAGATGATTTGGTACTGTACGTAGGTAATGGAGAAATGGGAAATGGGTGAGTGATGGCAGTGGGGTAATGGGTAAGGTGAGCTGGGATGTGGATGAGTGATGGCAAGGGAGTAATGGGTTGGTGTGGGGTAGTAAGTGGGTGGGTAATGGTAAGGGGTAATAGGTGGGGTGGGGTAGGGGAATGGGTAATGGTAGGGGTTAATGGGTGGGGTGGGGTAGGAGAGTGGGTAATGGTAGGGGTTAATGGGTGGGGTGGGTATGGAGATAGGGCAAGTGTCTAGTTAATTAAATGAGGCAGGGTTGGTGGGTGGTGGGGGGTCGTAATTGAGTGAAGGTAATAGAAGATGGGATGAATGATAACAAGTTGATAAAAATTAGACAGATATAGAAAGGCAGACATAGATACATAGAGATAAATGGAGATACTGAGAGAGAGAGAGAGAGAGAGAGAGAGAGAGAGAGAGAGAGAGAGAGAGAGAGAGGTACTACACGGGGTACTTAATGGAACAGGCTTGATGAAAGGTGATAAAAAGAGGGACGGTGAGTGGGGAGGGATGGCTAGGTGGATGTAGGTGGGAGGGATGATTAGGTGGGGTACGTGGGTGCAGGTGGGGAATGTTGGTAGGACAGTAGGTGGGATAAGAAGATAGTACGTGGGGTGTTTGATGGGGTGGGTGAAATGGAACGTGATTTTAAAGAAGAGTGGTGGGGAACAATTAAGTGGGGGAGGGTTAGGTGGGTCTCAGTTGAATGGGGTAGGTGGGTACATTAGAGGTAGGCCTAGGTGGGTGTAGGTGGGGTGATCAGGTAGTAAGCAAGTTGTTTCATGAGACGGACGAAGTGAAAGGTGGTTTTAAAGAATAGTGGTGGGCGGTGAGGAACGATTAGATGGGGAAAGGTTAGATGGGTGCTAGAAAGAGTGGTTGTAAGTAATGGTGGGTGGTGGTTGGTGGGGAAGGGTTATGTGGGTTTGGGTGTGTTTAGGTCAGGTAGGTGGGGGAGCAAATTACGAGATGGGGTGTTTGATGGGATGAGCAAGGCGAAAGGTACCCTGGTAAAAATAAAGGTGAGTGAGTCGTGGGGAAGGGTGAGGTGAGTTCGGGTGTAGTAGCTGGGTTTGGGTGGTGTAGGTGGAGTGTAGATGGAGTAGTGTAGTGCTAAATGGTGCTGAATAGAGTAAGCGAACTAACAGGTGCTAAAAAAGGGGATGGTCAATGGCTTGGAAGGGTTTGGTGGGGTAGGAGGAGTGGGGGTGGGTGGGGTCTAGGTATAAGAGTATAGTGACAAGAGGTGGTGAATGGCGTACGCAATTAAAGGGTAGAAAAATGAAAAATAAATGGTGAGTGGGCTAGAAGGGTTAGAGAGGTAGGAAGGAAGGTAAGTGGGATGGGAGCTGAACAGAGGGAGTGCAAATGTACGATGTAGGTGGGATGCTGAATGGGGTGTTCCTGTGGCGGGGGTGGACGTGAAGGATGAAGGAATGATAAAGGGATGAAGGGTACTCAGTGGTGGGAAATGGATACTGGATTCAGGTGAGATTGGTGGGTGACAGGTGGGACACAGATGAAGTCATGTAGTGTTAAAGTTGTATGATGTAGCAGGTGAAGTAATGGACAGAGAGAGAGAGAGAGAGAGAGAGAGAGAGAGAGAGAGAGAGAGAGAGAGAGAGAGAGAGAGAGAGTTGAATAGCTACGTAGAATCAGGAGGTGGGTAGGGAATAGGTAGAGGATAGGTACATTTAGCTGAGATAGGTGGTTAGGTGAGGTGACAGGTGGGGCAGCAAGGGGGGGGGGGTGTCGAGTGTCTGCTGGCAGTTGCATGATGAAGGGTGATGATAAGAAGGGTAGTGGGTGACAGGTTAAGTTAGGTGACATTAGGTGAGACGCTGCAGAGAGGGTGGTGGAATGTAGTAGGTGGGTAGGTGGGGTTCATGTGGGCTGTTCAGGTGGTGTTGGTGGTGAGGATTGATTAGGAAGACTCAGGTGAGGCAGGTGACGCAGCATGTGATGTGGAAGGTGATGTGATGAGGTAGTTACGAGTAAGTAAGGGACGTGATGTGGTGGGCGAAATGAAAGATGATTAAAAGTGGTGGGTGGCAGTGAAGGGTTAGGTGGATTCAGGTGGAGTGCAGGTAGGGTGTACTATAGGTGCAGTAGTGTAGTACCACCACCAATAATAATTTCTCTACGTACAAAATATATTTCCTATATTCACACCATCTTCCCTATTTTTGTTACTACTGGCTATTTAATACGACTGTTTGCCTGCATTATCAAAGGATTTAAAGTCCCTAAACATCCAAACACTGCACATCATCATCATCATCATCATCATCATCATCATACTTGCCACTAATAAGAGGACAAGTAGGTTTCAGAAATATTGAAATGAAACCAGGGCATAATGAAAAGAGAAAAGAAAAGGCACTACATACAGAACGAAGAAAATAAAAAAGTGAGAGCGCTGAATAAGAAAAACTTCAGCGTAAGATGAGAATTTAAAAAGCCCGCCTCTGCCTACCCTCTCCCCTCGCACTGGGACTAAAGGCGGCATGAAACAGTAAGCAGGATCGTGCATCTCTGAAAAGGTGAGCGAAAAAGTGTCTGGTGTAACTCGATTGGCTGATCCACTTTAGCACAAGGACGAGGGAGAGTGGGATAGGAAGACAGGATTAACAGACATATAGGGAAACACACGTCCACAACAGACAAAAGGTAAGAAAAAGGTGAGTAGTAGGTTAGTGGCGTGTGTGTGTGTGTGTGTGTGTGTGTGTGTGTGTGTGTGTGTGTGTGTGTGTGTGTGTGTGTGTGTGTGTGTGTGTGTGTGTGTGTGTGTGTGTGTGTGTGTGTGTGTGTGTGTGTGTGTGTGTGTGTGTGTGTGTGTGTGTGTGTGTGTGTGTGTGTGTGTGTGAGATCTAGTGCACTGGTGGAGGCGGATGGGTGGATGAAGTAATAAGCTGACTGAAAGGTGGGGGTGGTAGGGTGGAACGTGAGGGAATGGGTGTGTGATGATGGCGGTGGTAAAGGAATGAAAGAGAGAGAGAGAGAGAGAGAGAGAGAGAGAGAGAGAGAGAGAGATTCAGACAGACAGACATTCAGGCAGAGACAGACAAACAGACAGACAGACAGAGAAAATGGTGTTGGTTGGTGTGTCTGAGTGTGGGAATAATGGGTTCAGTTTAAAGGAAAGACGACGCGAGTTTTGGTGCCTCCCATTGGCTAAGATCACGGGAAATGAAGACTATGCATATGAACCCGCTGCTACAAATTCAACTTGGATATATTTACGTCAGTAGGTTTACAGGGGTGGTTTTCCTTAACTTTCACGAATCAAGCGCCAGAGACTCATTACGAAAAATAAGGAAACTATGAACAATGATTTTCGTAACCCAGCAGCCTTTTCAGAATACTATTTAGAAGTTTCATAAAATTTTCGACTAAGAATTGTAGTGATTTTCTCGTCCGCAACGGGGATATTCTGCAACGTGTATTATAATTCTCTCTGCTGACTGTAATGCTTGATCACCTAACAGGGACTAAAAGGCGTGTATGATCTGCGTAACTCTTTGATACGTGATATTCCGATTTTATCTATTTTTCTCATATGCCAGATATTTATTCATGGCGTTCTCTCCCTCCTTTCCACCCTGTTAAGCTTTTCCTGCCTTCCTTTTTAAGCTCCCTCCCTCCCTTCCCATTAGGGATATTGAAGGAAAAATTGCTTGAACCACATAATATTAGACCCTCTCCCACCTTGCCTCACCTCTCTCTCTCTCTCTCTCTCTCTCTCTCTCTCTCTCTCTCTTCTCGCCCTCCGTCTTTCGTTCTAACCTCCCTCTCTTTCTCATTCTCTTCCTCTACCTCCTCTCTTTCTCACCCCTGCTCCTTTCTTTTCCTGCAACCTTCCAATCTTTTTCTTCCCCCTACTCACAAACTGTGCTTCCCCTCAACCTTCTCATACCCTCTCTCTCTCTCTCTCTTTCGCCCTCCCCCCTCCCTCCTGTTCATTCCAATTTCTCTCTCCATTTGTACTGCGATATACCTAAGCCCTCCCTCCACCCCCCTCTCTCTCACTGTCACTCTCACTCCCTCTCCAATTCACTCTCCCGACCTTTCCTCTCCCCCCCCTCTCTCTCTCTCTCTCTCTCTCTCTCTCTTTCTCTCTCTCATTCCTTTACCACCACCACTACACCATTTTCAATCTTGAGCCACAGCAAAACATTGACACTAGAATACGGTGCTAGTCACGAGGAAGTGCTATGGATTGGACGTAGAGCCACAGTTTCGTCCTTTTTCGCCACTGAGCTCTACGAAATAAGCTGCAAAAGGACGAAAACCTCTGCCTAGATAATGTCAATAATTTATGCACTACTTTATAATACAATGTCCATTTTTAACAGCGTATACTTATCCTGCCTTACTTGACCACCCACTCATCATCCCTGCCCCGATCCACTCACTATTCTCCACCCGCCCTATCCTATTATTTGCTCAACCCTTTTGCATTCAGTTCCTTTACAGCTGAACCAACCTATCCACCACTCCAGAACACACACACACACACACACACACACACACACACACAATTTGCCCCTTCTACCTCTCTCATCGCTGGAGATCAAAAGATGTCTGAATGAGAAGTAATGGACGGAAATGCATATAATTTCAGACTCAGACCTACTATCCTATATTTCATTCACCATAACTTGGCCCAGATTTTCGTTCTTTTGCAGTTCATTTCACATACCAAAGTGATTGGGAAAAAAAAATACTACGGCTCTATACCCTTTACACTGCACTCCTTCCTGACTCTCCCCATTTTCTCATCTCTTGCTACAACTCAGCATTCAGTATGGAGAGATGGTAATTTTTGACCAAGCTAAAGTGAAGAGAGTATATACACACTGACACATTAAAGGGAAGTATCGGTAAGGTTCAATGTTCAATTTCTGTGCATGATGGGTTTACAGGGAGTACAGAGCGAGGAAGTCCACTGATTATGGGGAAATTCGTTAATATGACCTGTGACCCGAGTTGCCAGACCTTGAATCACAAATGTCACTCACGATGCTCTCAAGAAATGTTCGAATGCTGATTTACAAAAAAAATTTCCCTCCCCCTCCAAAACACACACACACACACACACACACACACACACACACACACACACACACACACAAAACGTCACTAAACTTATCTAAAAAAAACCGCTATAATGCCTCTCAACATAACTATCTTTTGAAAATCGGCAAAACAAAAAATAAAAATATATAAAACAAATCCTCACACTACCATCACAATCATCGCTGAACAAACACATGAAATCAACAGTGACAAAAAATGAAAAATTAAAAAAATAATAGCATCAGAAATCAAAATACAAAAAAAAAAAAAAAAAAAAATCACCGTATAGTTTTTTTTTTTTCCACCTCACTAGGCACTACCCAACCTCACCACGATTCGAACCCCGGCCCCGGTTAACTGTAGGTGGATAATCCGTTCAGCAAAAATGGATGATCCGGTTAACTAATTCTGAATCCGGCAAATCCAGGTGAAATTTGTTACCTGGGTGAGATCCACTTAAGAGGGACAGTCGTGGGTGTTGGGGTGATTGTGGTACTTTTGACTGGTATTTGTGGTGATTGTGGTGGTTGTGGCTGTGGTAGATGTGGTTGTAAAAGTTTTGGTGGTTACCGTTGCAGGTGTTGTGGTAATTGTGGTTGTACTGTTTGTGGTACCTGTTTCTTTGTGGTGACTGTTAGATGTGGCTGTGGTAGTTGTGATTGCAAAAGCTTTGGTAATTGCTGTTGTGGTAGTTGCAGTGGTTGTAGCTGTACTAGTTGTGTATTTGTGGTGATTGTGGTAGTTGTGGTTGTAAGAGCTTTGGTATTTACGGTTGTGCGTGTTGTGGTAGTTGTGGTTGTACTGTTTGTGGTACCTGTTTCTTTGTGGTGACTGTTAGATGTGGCTGTGGTAGTTGTGATTGCAAAAGCTTTGGTAATTGCTGTTGTTGTAGTTGCAGTGGTTGTAGCTGTACTAGTTGTGTATTTGTGATAATTGTGGTAGGGGGATAGGGAAGAAGTTAAGGGAGGACTGTGGCATCTGTATATCAAGGGAGATGTGCCGCCTGGTTATATCGGTGGCACCACATGAAGGCTTCCCACTCCGGCATCCCTGATAGTAAATGCAATAGCCGCGGTTAAGGTCCCCGTAGTATTTATGTTAGGTATCGTGGCTGGCAGCTGTGGTAGTTTTGGTGTGTAGTGGCTATGGTGGCTGTGGCTGTGGAAGTCGTGGTTGTGACGGCTGTGGCAGTAGTGGTAAAGACCCTCAAGATATATATGACAGGTGTGGTAATTGTGGAAGGCCGGGTTTTGACAGGTGTGGAAAGGTTAATGAGGTGGAATACAAGGCGACGGGGAAGGAGGAAGAGGGAGGGTGGAGGTGGTGTGAAGGGAGGGTAAGGGGTTGGGGGAATGGAGGAGGGTCATGGGGTAGGAGGGCTGTGGATGTAGGAGAGGGTGGAGATCTCAGGTGGAGGAAGGGGGAAAGGGGGAGGATTAGGGGAGGAATTTGGGGAGAGAAGAAGGGTTTGTGGGGTGGACGAGAGGGATATAAGGGACGGTGGTGGGGTGAAATATGCAGTGATGGGGGAGGGAAGGAGGGCGTGGAGGGTGATGAGGAGTGGAGGGTGAGGGAGGAGAGGGGGTGAGGTAGTTCAGGCTAATTAATGGTATGCTAATGGAGGTAATGAAGCGCGCACACCTGGCCTGTGATGTATGTGTGTGTGTGTGTGTGTGTGTGTGTGTGTGTGTGTGTGTGTGTGTGTGTGTGTGTGTGTGTGTGTGTGTGTGTGTGTGTGTGTGTGTGTGTGTGTGTGTGTGTGTGTGTGTGTGTGTGAGAGAGAGAGAGAGAGAGAAAGTGTGTGTGTGTGTGTGTGTGTGTGTGTGTGTGTGTGTGTGTGTGTGTGTGTGTGTGTGTGTGTGTGTGTGTGTGTGTGTGTGTGTGTGTGTGTGTGTGTGTGTGTGTGTGTGTGTGTGTGTCAACGGCAAGGACAGAGAGTATCAGTGCAAGACGGAATCAGAAAGTCGAAAGAGTGAAATTTAAGAATTTTTAAAACAAGTCCATTCACCACATGTGTTCCTGTATCTTGCTATCATAACCATCGGCTGATATAACCGTTGCTTGGGATAACTGTTAACTGGCACATGTCAGCTGGCACAACCGTCAGGCGTCATCAGCGTGAACTGGTGTAAATGTCAACTAGCATAAAAGTCGTGAAAACTGTCATCCTATAAATTTGTCAGCCAGCATAAGTTTTAGAGTGTGTTACCGTCATCCGGCATGTTAGTCAGCAAAAGCAGTCACTGGCAAAATCGTAAGCCCAAATAGCCTCCTGAGAACAACAATCCATGTGGCCAGGTGCACTTCCGCGTGACCTAATTTGAAACCCATTCGTCCCGTCAGAGCTAGTCAGGCCACTGCAGGTCCAAGATCAGGCCCTTCACATCCATTACGGCAGGAACAGGTCACTTTCGGCCAATTCAGCCACTTTAGTTACTTTTACGTCACTGACACCCATTTACGTCAACCACTTCCGGTTTGGTAATGACAAATCAGGTTCAGGTAAGTCAGTCTATTTTCAGGTTAGATTACAGCCCTTTAAATAACGTTGAATCAAGCCTAATTTGATCCTCTCGGGACGTACACTACCGCATCAGGATAGAACATTTTATTACACGAAATGCACTACATATCGTGTCTTCGTACACGAGACACAAGTATCTTCTCAAAGTCCGACGAACACATAGCGGAAAAAATTAAACCATCTGAAACATGCACGAGATGAGATTGGGTTTTCATTGTATTTCGTCAACTGTAAATTTTCGTAAGACGGACCTGAGATGTTTATTGTTTCTGTTAGTGTACCCTCTCTCTCTCACTCTCTCAGGTAAATACAAATGTGCTGTTAGGGACCTTCCACTGCCACAACCGGAAGATATGTAACAGGGAACATCTACTCGTGACTGTAATATCCCTGGACTAATCAACCATCCAGCCACCAGAGGGAGGAAAAAGTATCAAAGTCTCAAGTTACACCTCTACTCTCTCCGGGAAAGCCGAGGGGAAGGAACGTTCTTATGTTACTGCGGCGTTTGATTGTACTTACATTACTCGTCCCATTCTCTCTCTCTCTCTCTCTCTCTCTCTCTCTCTCTCTATGCCAAAACCTCTTCCCAGCAAAGCATATACGGTATTTACCCCTCCACCCCTTTGCCTCTAAACAGGCTCCCGTATATTACCTATTTCAAGCAGGACATAATTTGCTATGACTAAAATGACACTGATTCATGACACTTATTATCTCACCCAATTTCAATATTTTTTTAAAACTCATTCAGCCAGAGGACGTCAATTATTCTCCTATTACCAGACGATTTTATTTAGTCTTGCAAATCACCCCAGGAGTGAAAGGGTTAATCAAACACCTTGCCACATTTTTCGACCTTATAAATCTCTCGTTACCTGAACAGCGTCTTGAAATTAGCGAGGACACGGAAGAACACATCATCGCAGTAAAGGGGTTAAGACGTAAACAGAAGGATAATGAAAGAAATACCATCACCTCTAAGACCTTGCCATAACAGTAGTTCAGATGGAAAGCAACCTGATCCTAACCTAATCCTCTCCAGCTCCCAGTACCCTAACAACCCTCATATTCTCCCCTCATACTTTCACAGCGTATTGGGAATTATCAGGCTGAATACACTTTGCTTATACTCCCACGGATACTCATACTCATTCATACTTTTACTCATTTCTACTCACTCATACTCTGACTCATATTTTGACTCACTCCTACTACTGACTCTCTCATACTTTGACTCATTCCTACTGCTCTGCCTCACTCATACTAGTCTTCCTCACTCCTACCTATTCTCATTCATACCTTTATTCAAGCCTTCCCCTTTTCTTTGTTAAGTAACCTTCCCCAAGAGATGAAGAGAAAAAAAATGACAGCACTCTCCCGCCCTCCCATCTTAGCCTAATGGAGCCTCTGTGTGTGTGTGTGTGTGTGTGTGTGTGTGTGTGTGTGTGTGTGTGTGTGTGTGAGAGAGAGACCAGTTTTCACTAATTTTTTCAACTTTTGAGATAAATTCATCCATCCTCTGGAAAAAAAATGAAGTTCACGAATTTCTCTCTCTCTCTCTCTCTCTCTCTCTCTCTCTCTCTCACTAATGCTGCCTATCTCCACTTACCTAACTGTAATTCTTCTTGCCTATCTGTCTATCTATCTATCTATCTTTACTTTCCTGTCTACTTATCTACCATTTTCATCATCTATCTATTGTATTTATCTACCCCCTCTGGTTCTCTCACTCATGCTCTTTCACTCTCATAAAAGCTGAAAGGAGAGAGAGCTAGAGACAGCGAGAAAGCAAAAAATGACACACACAGCCTAAAAAATGATTAAATACGTCCTCTTATAAATCCACCTTATTTCACTGAGCCGATATTTGTGCAGGGAAAACAACAACAATAGACAACGACGAAAAGAACAAAAACAATGACAACAATGACGATTTTTAATGAAAGTATTACATCAAAATAAAAAATAAAAAATCATAATAATATCGCAGCAAAAATAATAATAATAATAATAATAAAAACAATAATGATAATAATAATAATAATAATAATAATAATAGCAACAACAACAATAATAATAATAATAATAATCATAAAAATAGAGCTATCAGGAATAACCTAATCAAATCAAATCTATAATTATATTCCAATTACCATACTAATCAAACAGTACCAATATTCTCGGCATATCCTAGCAATATGTATTTAATTTTCTCTCACATTAGAATAATCCGTATTTATTAGAGTAGCCGGAGTGAGAGAGAGAGAGAGAGAGAAATGCTCTCTCTCTCTCTCTCTCTCTCTCTCTCTCTCTCTCTCTCTCTCTCTCATTTTAATGTCCTTCCTTCACTTTCCGTTTCTCTCTCTCTTTCTCTCTCTCTCTCCCTCTCTCTCTCTTTCTCTCTATTCTGTATTCTCTCTCGGTCCCTCACACCTACTTGCAAACTTTCCACTTCTTTTCCCTGTCCATTTTTCCCCTCCATCTCTCTCTCCCTCTTTTCCTCGTTACTTTCTCTTTTTTCCTTACTTACTTTACTCACTTCTTCCTTGACTTACTTTCTTTTCCTTCTTCTTTATAGTGTTTATTACCCGTCTGTTTTCATTTAGTTTGTCTGTCTGTCTGTTAACAACTTTACGCGAAAACTACGGGTGCGATTTAGACTAAATTTACAAGGATGATGGGATATGACCTTCTTATCAACTGATTAAATTTTGGGCCAAACTGGCCCAAGGCCAAGACTGTAGGCCCAAAGAATGTCAAAAAAAAAAAAAAACTTTTTTTGCATAACTCCTTTAAAATCGTCATATCGACATGATACCAAAACCTAAAGTGCAACTTTCAAATCTGCATCCTATAACATGCCTCATTACATCAGGGGGGTCACCTCCCTGTTAGCAGTAGGGGGTTCAATATTGGGTGGGCCGGGCCTAAAATTGCAAATGGGCATAGAATCGTCAATTTTCATCCAATTTACTCCAAATTTGATATCTGGCATCTTTGACTAGATTTCCTTTTGAGTTTATACGTCAGCAATAAAATGATTGTCAAGGGCGGGTTTGCTGTGCCTTTGCACCGCTTCTTGTAATTTTTGTTGACTGTGTTCTTTCTCGTTGTTTTTCCTCTCTCTCTCTCCCTCTCTCTCTTCTTCTGTACCCTACTCCTTCTCACTTTTTCATGCTGGTCACAGCAAAAAGAACACACGATTGAGTGAGCTTTCTGTTGTATTCTCCAATCCATTAACTCACACATTTATCTTAGTCTTTTCTGCCTATTAATCATATTTATCCCTTCTGACCTATTTTTACCACCCTCCCTCTCCTCCTTCTCCCTCCTCCTCATCTCTCTCTTCCTCCCCTCTCTCCCTCCTCCTCATCTCTCTCTTCCTCCCCTCCCTCCCTCCATCCCTCCTTTCCTTTTTATTTTCTACTTTCTTCCCCTCCTCTTTCTCCCTTATCGTCTTTCTCCTATCATGTCCGTGTTTTTTTTTTCTTTGTCTCTCCTCTTTCATGTTTTACACTTTTCCTCTCATCATTCTTTTACTGAGTCATTCTTTCCTTTCTTGTATCCATTCATCAATCCTCCATGTTCTTCTATACTTCGTACTTCCTTGATCTCCAACCTTCCTCCTTACCATTCAACTTCTCTGTCTTTCCTTCTTTTTTCCTTCCCCTACCCATATCATTCACCCAACCTTTCAATTCCACCATCTTTCCTTCCTTCCTTCCTTCCTTCTTTATTTCTTCCATCCACAATATTCACCCATCCTTTTCTCCTCCCCCGCCCCCTCCTACTTTTCCAGTCCATCAATCTGTTTATTGTACAGTAGTTCCACATTCTAATCTTCTTTCCTTCCTTCCCATTAATCCCTCCTTCAGTGCATTCATTCATTCTTGTGATCTTTTTCCCAACCTCATATTTCTTTTACTTAGAAACAACGAAAGGTATAAAGCCCGAGAAAGTGCCCCTTTCTGAGAAATTAAACAAAACAGACCCCCCTCAAAAGCAGTAGTAGTAGTAGTAGTAGTAGTAGTAGTAGTAGCAGTAGTAGTAGTAGTAGTAGTAGTAGTAGTAGGAGGTAGTAGTAGTAGTAGCAGTAGTAAATAAAAAAAAAGTTCATTTCAGGATGCTCAGACACTGTATTTAACCCCTTCAATCAGATGACACAGTTTTATTCTTATTTTTTCCAAGCAATCTTCTTCAGCTTAGGAGAACGCCAAATTACTGAATGGGGTCAAAGACGACCACATCTAACTCCTCCGGTTAGAAAAATCTCTCCAAAGCCGAATTTAATAGTCTGAAAATGTCAGGGGAAAAAAAATGTTGATCGAGCTGACGGGATTAAAAAGTGGAGGTCGTAGGCAGGGGAAAATACACAGAAAAAATAATTCCATTTTTAACTTGTTGTATTCATGAGGGATTAAAAGAACCAGTTAACTGCTGCATATTTTAGAGAACTGGATAAATATCGAGGAGAATGTGTATATACAGTTCGTTCACTGTAACTTGGCCCAGATTTTCGCTCTTTTTAGTTTATTTCAAGTACTCAGTGGCCAAAAAAAAAGAAAAATAAAGTGAAAAGAAAAAGAAAAAAGAAAAAAAGGAAAAGAATAATAAGAAAAAGAAAAAGAAAGAAAAAAAAAAAGAAAAGAAAATGCAAACAGAAAAGAAAAAATGAAAAAGGAATGGAAAGACAAATACAATAGGGAGAAAAAAAGATCAAACTAGGTCTCTTCATCTTTACCACTGCATTGAATTACGACAGGCAACGTATTCGTGCTAACGCATCTTTACAACTTAGCATTTACGATATAGAGATGATTTTAGGCCATGGTAAAATAAACAGAGTATGCCATTATGGGAGAGAGGGATACAGACAGATCAGAGGAGCAGTTGCCTTTGAAATAGCGATGGTAAGAGGGAGAGAGATATTACTTTGCGGTAGAGAGAGAGAGAGAGAGAGAGGTTGTAAGGATCAGTAAGAGGGAGTTGGGGAGAGGAAAAGCCTTTGACTCACTATGTTTGCAAGAGGGACAGACTGAGAGAGAGACATACAGACAGAGGGAAAGACTAACAAAGATAGTGAAACGGACACACACACACACACACACACACACACACACACACACACACACAATCCAGCATACTCTTGTTCTCTCGTGTTCCTTGCTTTCTTCCTTTCCTCCTCCTCTCTTACTGTCCTTCCTTCCCTCCCTGCCTCCCTCTTTTTCCCCCTTCTTCCCCTTTTCTACTCTTCCTCCCTACTTCTCTCCGTCCCTCCCTCCCTCCCTCTGTCTCTCCCGGGCCGTGATGGATGTGGGACGGGAGAGTGATGGAACCGAGACAACATAATTCTGTAAACACACCGGCCTCTAGTTCTTAATCTGGCCCACCGAGGGAAGGAAGGAAGGAAGGAAGGAAGGAACAGATAGATGGGTGAAGTGAGGAAGAAAGATGGACTGGAAAAAGTAATGAGTGGGTGGATGAATGAGAGGAAAAAAAGGGAAGGATGGACGAGGGAAGGAGGGGAATGAGGAACGGATGGATGGATGGATGGATGGAGGGAGGGAGGGAGGGATGGAAAGGAGAGGGAATAAAGAAGAAATCAAAACGAGAAGGATGGAGTTGAACTGGGATAATGATGTAACCGAGACGACAAAATTCTCTGAACAAATCAACCTTCACTTCTTACGATGAAAGAAGGAGGGAACGAAGGAGAGAAGAAAATGAAGGAGGAAAGAACAATGGAGGGAAGGGTAGTTGGGAGAACGGAGTAACGAAAATGTTGAAAATTGAAAAAAAAAAAAAAGTAGTATTCAGAGTGCAACACCTGCGCCCACGAACTTGTCCAAGATTCAAATTTATCACTTTGTCCTCGAATATTATATTCAAAATCGAACTGCTTCATTCCTGCCTGACCCTTAACCCTTCCACTTTGAACTCGCCCTGAAATCTGACTCCGTGACCTTGACCTTTGCCTGATTCTTCTTAAAACTGAATGACCTTACTCGTGCCTTACCATCAACAGCTCCCACCAAGTCTGGTCTAAATTATGTAAAAACTGTAAGCTGATTTCTATACACACACACACACACACACACACAAAACCACCCACCCATCCACCCCCCCCCCACACACACAACCTCCCACCCATCCACCCACCCACACACCCACGCACACACACAAACACCCGATCTCCTCTGCCTGCGTGGGTGAAATAGGAGGAGGAATGAAAGCAACGAATGAACAGAGGGTGATAATGCTCAGAAAGACGACCCGAAAGAAAGCATGGAAGGACTGAAGGGAGAAAGAAGGGGAAAAAAAAGGAAGAAGGGAGAAAGAAGGGAAAAAAAAAAAGGCCAGAAGGAATGAAAAACAAAGGGAAAGTAGAAATGAGCGAGGGGTGGGTGTTGACCTGGATAATGATGTAACTGAGACAACAACATTCTGTAAACACACCAGCCTATACTTTTTCCTGAACAAATGAAGGAAGGAAGGAAGGAGCGAGGGAAGGAAGGAAGGCATAAAGGAAGAAGGAAGGAGTGGGGAAGGGAAGGAAGGAAGGTAGAAAAGAAGGTTGGAAAGAAGGAAGATGGGAGGAACGGGGGATGGAAGGAATGATGGAAAGAAGGAAGGGAAGAATAATGAAAGGACAGATGGAAGGAAGAAATAAAGAAGTTAATGGGAAAGGGAAGAAGGGAAAGCGGTCAAGGATGGGAGAAATGAATGAAAGTAAAGAGGGAAGAAAAAAACCCAGAACAGGAGAATTAAAATACAAAAAACAGGTGAAAATAAAACCAATAAAATATGACAAAAGGTGTTAAAACAATCTCAAGAAATAAGCGTCAATAGAAATGTTGAAAAAGATAAAAAAAAATAAGAATGAAAATAAACGAGAAAGTATGCAAGAAGAGAAAATAAAGAAGGGATAAACTTAAAGGGGTGAGGAGGAAGAAGAGAGTAAAGTAAGGGGAGAGAAGGGGAAAATGAATGGGGATGGAGAGGGACGAAAAGAATGAAAAGAATAAGAGAGAGAGAGAGAGAGAGAGAGAGAGAGAGAGAGAGAGAGAGAGAGAGAGAGAGAGAGAGAGAGAGAGAGAGAGAGAGAGAGAGAGAGAGAGAGAGAGAGAAAGAGAGAGAGAGAGACTGAACGAAGAACAGCATAAAGAACAGAATAAAAGAGGTAGTAAAGAGGGACGGAAATAATGAAGGAAAGACAGAACAGTGAAGAAGGAAGGAAGAGAGTGTAAAGGGGAGAGAATGAGATGAAGACAATGAAAGAAGGAGAGAGACGAGTGAGGAGGAGGAGGAGGAGGAGGAGGAGGAGGAGGAGGAGGAAACTAAGTTAGGAGGGAATAAAACGAGGAGAGAAAGAGGAGAAGGAAGGAAGAAAACGGAACTAGGTGGAAAATTGGATGCAGTGAGAGAGAGAGAGAGAGAGAGAGAGAGAGAATAAGGAAGTATCAAAGACATAGCGAAAGAGGGAAGCAGAGGAGAGAAGACAGACCGAACAGAATAAGAGGAAGGAGAATATATAGGAAGGAGGGAGAGAAGGCAGAGAGAAATTCGAAACTGGGAGGAAAATTGGTAGAGAAAGGAGGAAACTCTGGAGGAAAGAGATAGACGGAGCGAGGGAGGGAGAGAGGGAAGGAGGAAAGGAGGTAGAGATGGATGGAGCGGTGGAAGAAAGGAGGGAGGTGGATGGAAAAGAGAGAGAGAGAGAGAGAGAGATACGGATGGAGGGAAGGAGGAAAGGAGGAAGAGGTGGATGAAGGGAAGAAGGAGAGGAAGGAGATGGATGGTGGGAGGAAGTAAAGGGAGAGATGGATGAAGGGGAGGAATAAAGGAGTTACGGAAGGCAACTGAGAAACGATTGAAAGTTGGGAGGAAAATAAGGACAGACTGAGGGAGGAAGGAGATGAGAAAGAGACGATGGACGGTGGGAAGAGACGAAGGAGTATGGATGTTGGAAAGGAGCAAAGAGATGAATAAAGGAAGGGAGAAAAGGAAGAAGGAAGGGAAGGAGAGAAGAAGAGAGGTTTTCGTCCTTTTGCATCATATCTCCCATAGCTCAGTGACAGAATAAGACAGTAAGTGGACTCCAGGGCCCGTTCCTTAAGGAGGCGCCCTGGCACCTCTTCATTAGCCATTTATTTTTCGATACGGTCGGATAATACAATATTGTACGTTATTTAAGAAGTATTTGGTGATATCAGAATGACTTAAATAACCCGCAGAGGAGAGCAAGGTGTAGTAAACAAAATAAATCGCTTACGAAGGGGCGTTAAGGAGCTTCCCTAATTTTACGTCACCTTGAAGAGAACACAGATAACTTGGTTTAAAAATTCCTTGAAAATTATGTAAACCTAATTTTTATCATTTAGTAACCACAACTTTACCAACCTTCAGATCAGATTCTCGTAAAAGGTTCACGTGATTTTTTTTTTTTTTTTTTTCATAAGAGGGAAGAGATGGATGATGGGAGGGAAGCAGGAACCAGAGAGGAAGGGAGGAAAGAGTGGGATGGGTGATGAGTGGCTGAATACAGTAGATGGCTTGATAGAGGAAACGATATATGGATGGATGCTGTGAGAGAGAGAGAGAGAGAGAGAGAGAGAGAGAGAAATTTTTCGAAAGGTCTGTATGATTCTGTGTACCATATATATATATATATATATATATATATATATATATATATATATATATATACAGTGTGTGTGTGTGTGTGTGTGTCAAAACCCCTTCCCTCTTTCTTCTTTCTAGCTATACGTTGTCTTTTTTCTCCTTCTCTCCTCCTCCAATTTCTCTCTCCTTTACCTTTCCCCCACAACATTCATCCTTCCCTCACTTCTCTTCTTCCTCCTCTCCACTTTTCTCTTCCTTTTTTACCTTTCTCCTTCCATACTTCCTCTTTCCCTTCCTCCCTTTCCTCCTTCCACTTACTTCCCCCTTCTCTCCATACATCATTTCTTTCCATCCCTCCTTCCTCCCTTCTTGTCTCCCTCCTTCATTTATCCATATTCTTATTTGACCTCTCCCTTTTTCTTTCTCATCTTCCTCCCTTACTCCCTCCCTCGTTTCCTCCCTCCATCTTTTTCCCTCCTACCTCTCCTACCCCTCCCCATTCCCTCTCTCCATCCATCTCTTTCCTCTTGAATTTTCTCTCCCTTCTCCATATAACCAATTTTCCACCTGGTTCACTCTTCTTTCCTCTTTTCTTTCCTTCATTCCACTTTCCTTCTCTCCATCCTTCCATCCCTCTTTTCTTGATTTACTTGCTACTACAGTCTCCCCCCCCTTTCTTTCTCTCTCTCTCTCTCTCTCTCTCTCTCTCTCACACACACACACACACACACACACACACACACACACACACACACACACACACACACACAAACACTCATCCTTTTCTCTTTCTCTTTTAGTCTTCCCTCCCACCTTTCTCTCCCTTCTTCATGAGCTTCCTTCATTCACTCCCTCATTTTTCCCCTCTCTCTCTCTCTCTCTCTCGAGGCGGGAGAAAGGGAGAAAGAGAGCGGTAATGCAGGATGTAGAAGACGAATGGAGAAGGAAATGCAGTTAAAAGGAGAGTAGCAGGAGGGAGGGAGAAGGAGGGAAACCAATAAAGACAATAAAAGCAAGAAAATCCGAAGAGGAAAATAAAGTTGGGCAGACAGAAATATATAAATAAAACTTGGCAGAAAAAACACACAGCCAGACAGACACAGATGGGTAGGCAGATAGATAGACAGACAGATCGAGACAGACAAATAGTAACTGTTACGTGTGGAGATGGTTACAGACAGACAGACTGATGGAGGAAGAGAAATACAAAGTTAAAAGATGAAGACAGTAGGAAACGAGGAAGAAAAAAAGGAAGAGAGAGACAATGAAGACAAGAAAACAAGAGGATGAGAAGAAAAGAAAGCGAGAGACGTGACGAGGAGTAGACGAGACTGAGTGAAGGATGGGGAGAAGAGGAGGGTGGGAGAAAGAGGCGAAGGAGGGACGGAAAAAGTGAGGATAAAGGATAAAGAGAAGGATGGAGGAAGGGTAGGGGAGAGGAGAAGAAAAGATGGGAAAGAGAAAGGTAGGGATAAAGTAGGAAATGAAAAGAAGACGAGAGGTAGGAAAGAAGGAAGGAAAGGAGAAGAAGGAGGGAAGCTGAAAAGAGAGGAAGAAGACGGAAGAAGGGCGTGAGTGAAAGGCAAGGAGGATAAGAGTGAAGAAGGGAGATCAGAAGGAGGGTAGTGGGGAGGGAGGAAAGCTATTGAGGTAGGAAGGAAGAGAAGATTATAGGAAGGATTTAGGTAACGCTGTGGAATTCAATGGAGGGGAAAGGAGGAAGGACGGAAGGAAGGAAGGAGAGAGAGAGAGAGAGAGAGAGAGAGAGAGAGAGAGAGAGAGAGAGACTGAGACTTTCTACATCAGTACGACAATTTTACCACTTCATTATTATTACATTATTTAATCTTGCCATCGTCAAATATATTCAACTTGGGAGAAGCTTTTCTAACTGGATGGGTTAGATACGACCTTTATTAATCACTTCAGTACAAGGTGTCTCTCCTAAGCTAGAAGTAAAAATGTGTAACCATCTGACTGAAAGGGTCAAGAAATGGCTGAGATAATAATATTCAATACGCCACTTGCACGGGGATATCAAACTTCATACAATAAATAAATGGTTTCAGTACATCAGTTATCAGAATGTGAACCAGTACATTACACGAAAGACAGCACTCAGGGAGCACATACCTCCGCCAGCGCCTATTCCAGACAATTCAGATCACCACCAAAATTTACTCAACTCTTCCTTGGCCCATGACCCACACCTCCACAAAATTTTATCCAAATCCATCAACCACATTATGGGATATATTGTGGACAGACACACTGGGGTGAACACATAACCTCCTACAACTTTTGCTAGTGGAGGTAAAAATACTAAGTACCTATGAAGACGGCAAACAATGGACTGGATACACCTGGTACTTACATAGGTAGACCAGGTACTGCAGGGATACTTACCTGCAACAATTAAAAAAAATATATATTAGACAAAGTTTCTTTACTAATATGCATAAGAATTTTGTAACCAATCGTAGTATATGAATTTACCATAAGATATACCACCTTCTCCATAAACAGTAAAGCTTCTCCGTGTGACCTCTGCGAGAATATTAATAGCTATCTGTGAAGAAAGCAATAAACTACATTAACAATGATGGAGAGCAGAGCAGAGCGGTCATTAGAGGCAGTACCGTCCACATGGCGCATGTCCCGCCGCCGGCACTGTCTAAAGTTAATGTCGTAAATTTTCATACATAATTAGAGTGTGGAATAATGAGATTATTAAGCGACAACAATGTACAACATAGTGATAAAACCCTAATCACTGGAAAAGCTAACAAAGTGGTAAGGGTGTGTGGGGTGTGGAGACAGTGGATAATACTGTGTGGTCTCAGGGATCGCTCCTGGTTGTCGATTTAGTGAACTATGGAACGAAGTGTGTCCTTTGATTCCAGTTTATGAATCACCTCATAAATGTCTTTTCACCTCACAATCCGCAACACTCATTACTGCTCGCAACTGCTACTTTACATTTACGGGGAATATACAATCAGTTCATATGGAAGTATCTTAATTACTAAGAGTACATTTAGTTATTAAAAAGAATTAAAAGCAAATAAGTCTGACATGGATTACCCAACACATGTAAAAGTAAGATTGGTAACTCATATTCCAGGTACCCTACCGAGATAACTAACTGACGTGACAACCTCAAATTAGTGTAATCTATCTAAATGACCACTGAGGTGGCTATCTCAGGTTTCATTAAACCTACCTAAATGTATATTCCTATAAGCAACTTAACCTGTAATAGCTCAACTTCTAGGAGCCAAATGCACAGCACATTTTGCTGGCAGTGCTGATAAATAATGACATTTTGTAATGGCTTAAGGAAAAAAATCCAAACAGAGGCAGGTAAGAATGGGAAAGAAAGTCAGGAAAAGAAGGAGAGAAGATGAATACGGGAGGAAGAGATGAAACTTGGGAAGAAGGAACGAAAAATGGGAAACATGGAGGGAGCAAAGAGAAAAGTTGGAAAGGAGGGGCGGGAGGAAGGTAGGGAGATAGGAAGTTGGAAAGGAACGAACGAGAGAAGGGAAAACTGTGACAAAAGGACGGGAAAAGAAAATGGTTTAGGAGGAAAGGAGGGAGAAAGAAAGGAAGGGAGAGAGGGATGGAGGGAGAGAGGGTGGCAGGATGAAGAGTTGCGAAGGAAGGAAGAGAGAGAGAGTGGGAGGAAAGGAAAGAGTGAAGGTTCGGGAGGGCAAGATGAAGGGAAATAAAGACGGAGGGAGGGAGGGAAGGAGAGTCGTGCGTGCGTGAAGGAAGCTTTGGATCAGGAAAGAAGGATCAGGGAGATAAAAATTGATGGGAGACGAAGAGAAGGAACGAGAGGAGGAGGGGTAGGGGTGAAAGATTGGATGGTGTGTGTGTGTGTGTGTGTGTGTGTGTGTGTGTGTGTGTGTGTGTGTGTGTGTGTGTGTGTGTGTGTGTGTGTGTGTGTGTGTGTGTGTGTGTGTGTGTGTGTGTGTGTGTGTGTGTGAGAGAGAGAGAGAGAGAGAGAGAGAGGATGGGGGAAGGAGCAGAGAGGGACATGAATAAAGGGAGTCATTTTCCAAACACTGACTCTCAGAGGAATTACACCAAAGCTGTCCAAGACTACAATTGCTCTCTCTCTCTCTCTCTCTCTCTCTCTCTCTCTCTCCCTAAGACAGGTCACTGGAAAACAGAATACAATACCCTGACGTTAGGAAGAATGAAACAATAGAGAGGTCGTGGTAGTGACAAGGTTAACAGAGATACTTAAACCACTACGCCAGGTCATCCTAGGTCAAAGTAAAATGGAATGACAGTAGAAAGAATAATATGAAAAATGACGCCATCGAAGTGAGAAGTGGAGATCCTCATTACACTTTGCCTCTATGGACTAATTTCTATATCATATCCATTCAGATCGACGACATTTTGTACAGTTGCCTCAAGACGATTTTATTCACCTTAAGGAGATTTTTCTTTCCAAGTGGAAGGCTTAAATAGAGCTTTCATTAATCCCTTCATCGCAAGAGTCTTTCCTAAGCTTAATTCAATCGTCTGGATGTGGCAAGAGTAAAATGAAAAATATGCATCATGAGACCAAAGGGGTTAATCCAGAGCAATATCAGACGATTTTATTTAGTCGATACTTTTTTTGTGTGTGAGTGTTGCGGTCAAAAGGTAAACCGCTTCACTCCGATGACGGATTCCACATATTAATACTGATACCACCAGTCGCCTGTACTCAACGTTCAACAATGCTTTGGACCTGGAGGGTTTTGGGGGCCACTCACCTCCGAACCCCTAGACAAAAAGCTATCCACTGATTTCAAAATCAAACGCAAAATTCACACCAGGCTCTCCAAACGCTCATCTTTACCTGGTCCGTTCAAGAATTAGGAGAGCGAATAACTCCTTTTTTTTAATACAAGAAAGAAGGATCCAGTGCCAAGAAGCTCGCAAGACTGTTCCAAGAAAAAAAATAAAAACATTATAACAGGGAGCCAAAATTAACTTACACGCACCTGCACTCAATGTCATCTATTTATCACAAAGCCTTATATACAGCAGAGTCCATTACCACGTCCGGCGACTTTAATGTGGCTTCCTCAATGATGATCTGAGGAGCCATCTTAGACAACAGGGACGTGGAACAGGAGTGAATTTCTTTAGAATTTCGTGGACACCGTGGAAAAAAGAAAGAGAAAGAGAAAGAAAATTTGGCCGAAGACAAATCCTCCTGGGGCGGAATGTTGTTCTTTTCTGTGTGTGTGTGTGTGTGTGTGTGTGTGTGTGTGTGTGTGTGTGTGTGTGTGTGTGTGTGTGTGTGTGTGTGTGTTTCCCGTGTCCGACTCTTGGCACAGGGTCATCCCGTACCCTGAGGCCCAGCTGTCCTACGTCTCAACCAGCTGCACGCGTCACCAGCTGTCCAGAATTTGGCTTGAGAATCAGAGAAATACCACCGCTACTTTACAATATACCCCGATTATCCCACACTATTTTGTTCAGTTCAGTACAGGGACGTCAAAACCAAGGCACTAATATTAAGGCTGGGCAAGTAGCAGGGCCCGTAAAGTCTGTATATCTGTGTAACTCTGGGAACTCTATGCAACCCTCCCCTCTCTGATTTGCTCCACTTACTTCCTACTAAGTGTCGTTTTCTCTTTTGAACTCAGGTCAGGGTGTCTCGTAAGAAACTCTCTCTCTCTCTCTCTCTTTCTCTCTCTCCACTCTTTCAGGTTCAAGTCAGATCAATAATGACTGTTTTAAAAAATCATCCCGTACAGTACAATGGTTTTCGAGGTCTGTCAATTCTGGTCTTTAAGGATTAGGTGGGGCGGGGGTATAGATCGGATGGGCGGGTGGGAGGGACTGGGTGGGATGGGTGGGGGAACGGGTAGGATAGGTTGGGGTATGGGTGGGATGGGTGGGAGGGACTGGATAGGATGGACAGAGACGTGTGGGTGGGATGGGCTGGGGTGATGATGGGTATTCGCCTTTTAATTTAATTTGGCCTAAATTTTCGTCCATTTACAAATTATTTCGCAAAGTTCAGTGGCAGAAAACTAGCCAAATTGCAACTCATCATTTTCACAGTACTTATTTGTGACTAATATCATATTCTAATGTTACGTTGTTGCTATCAGTCAGCACTCAAGATGGAGGGATGGCAATTTTAGGACAAACTACAATAAAAGAGCATAGGCCATTAAGATGCATGTCAAAGAAGGGATAGTAAATGAGTGGGTGGGTGGGTGGAATGGATTGGGTGGGGTGTGTTGGGTGACTGGAGAGGGGTGGAGAAGATGGATGGGGTCAAAAGTGAGATGGCAAATGAATGGGTGGGATGGGTGGAGAGGAGTAGGCAGAAAGGATGGGGACTGGTGGTGCAGGAGGGCGTGACGAGTACACCCTGTAAAGACGAGTACAGTATGATTAACAGTTTTGGGGGTAGGGTCTGATTTTTCTTAGTAGTTCGATGTGTGTGGAAAAGAGGGTTGAATCAGGTGGTGTGTAGAGAGAGGTTGTCTGGGATGAGTGGTGGTGGTGGTGGTGGTAATACACCCTGTGAAAATCGGTGCTGAAGGCTGGTCGGTATGGGCGTGACTGTGGCCCATTTCAAAAGTTTATCCAAGCAGAAGTAACTTGCAGAAAGTATGCACATGTCGCTATTATATAATTAGTCTTCGTGGAATTTTGAGGCATAAGTACAATAAATCAAAACTTACGTGTGTGTGTGTGTGTGTGTGTGTAAATTCCCCTTACCCTTCACTACCTGCACATCAAACACCAACATCTACCTACTAACAGAGCGTAAAAATTCCAATTATGAAAACCAGCACGTACACCACCACTAATAAAGAAAAGAAAAACCCACTGTAAATAAGGATAATAAA
The DNA here is from genome assembly GCF_032717465.1 of Coenobita brevimanus. Lineage (NCBI taxonomy): Eukaryota > Metazoa > Arthropoda > Malacostraca > Decapoda > Coenobitidae > Coenobita > Coenobita brevimanus. The sequence goes on along the minus strand of NC_137007.1, from coordinate 33,374,038 downwards.
GAGTGTAAAATAAGAGTGTATGCAATGGATGGAGGTGGGTTACTGAGGGTGGAGTGAGGGAGGGGAGAAGGGAAGCGAGGGAAAGGGGGAGAGACAGGGAGGGAGACGGAAGGGCGAAAAGGGTGGAGAGGGGATAAGTAGGAGAGAGAAAAGAATACTCATGAGGAAAAATGGAGGGAAGGAGGGATGGGGAGAGGGAGGGACGTAGGGGAGATGGAGACAGAAGGGAGGAAAAGTGAGTGAGTGAGAGAGAGAGAGAGAGAGAGAGAGAGAGAGAGAGAGAGAGAGAGAGAGAGAAATGAGGGGGAGGAGTAAAAGGAAAGGAAAGAGGACACCGGGGAATTGATGAGATAGGAGGGAAGAAGTGGGGAGCGGAACGAGGGAGGGAGAGGGGAGGAGAGGAGGGAGAGAGTGGGGAGAGGATTGAGGGAGGGAGTGGGAAGGAATGGAGTGAGGGAGAGAGGAGGAAGGGGAGTAAGGGAATGCCATAAAGTGCCTGAGAGAGAGGGTGGTGATTTAGTGCCACATGCAAAATTGTTCACACACACACACACACACACACACACACACACACACACACACACACACACACACACACACACACACACACACACACACGGTCGAATCTTAAGTGCTGTGACTTTTTCGTGACGTCTGGATTCGCCTACTGATTCTGACAAGGGTTGTGAGTCAGGTACAGCATATAAGTGCAACACATGCTTACGCTTTTCTGTGTGTTTTTCCTTTGGTTTTACTTAGAGACAATTTTAACTTATCACCAATCCCATACCGGCTAGCCTATAACACGCACCTTCACAACAATATCAATGCCACCCTGACCCACCACCATCCCTCTCCTAAATGGACCTAACTTACCTAAATGGGCCTACCTGAATCTAAACTGTCCCAGCTAAACTGAATGCTATGAGCCTGGCCCTCTGAAGTGGCCATGATGATCCCTGAATGAGTCTAACTGCTTCTGAAAGGACCTAACTGCTTCTGAATGGACCTATCTGTTTCTGAATGGACCTAACTGCTTCTGAATGGACCTATCTGTTTCTGAATGGACCTAACTGCTTCTGAATGAATCTAACTGCTTCTGAAAGGACCTAACTGCTTCTGAATGGATCTAACTGCTTCTGAAAGGACCTACCTGCTTCTGAATGGACCTAACAGTTTCTGAATGGACCTAACCGCTTCTGAATGGACCTAACTGCTTCTGAATGGACCTAACTGCTTCTGAATGGACCTAACTGCTTCTGAATGGACCTAACTGCTTCTGAGTGGACCTAACTATTTCTGAATGGATCTAACTGCTTCTGAATGGACCTAACTGCGTCTGAATGGACCTAACAGCTTCTGAATGGACCTAACTGCTTCTGAATGGACCTAACCGCATCTGCATGGACCTAACTGCTTCTGAATGGACCTAACTGCTTCTGAATGGACCTAACTGCTTCTGAATGGACCTAACTGCTTCTGAAAGGACCTAACTGCTTCTGAAAGGACCTAACTGCTTCTGAAAGGACCTAACTGCTTCTGAAAGGACCTAACTGCTTCTAAATGGACTTATGTACACCTGCAATAACCAAACCGAGTCGTGCTGGATATGAGTCACTTTAATAAACACGAAATATCCCAAATGGTCCCAGTTAGACCAAATGGACCTTAATTACCTAACTGGCCTGCATTTACCATTAAACTAATTTCTCCCTAATTAGGCAAGGCAGGAAATTCCCAGGGCATTTCACCTGTTGTTCAGACGGTCATGCCAGCTGATGATTATGCCGATGCAACACAAGGTAAGAAAAAGGTAAACGAACGCCCTCCTCTCTTTCATATACACTCAACCACAGAGTAACTTGTACAGGATTTCACACACACACACACACACACACACACACACACACACACACACACACACACACACACACACACACACATTTTTTCTCATCCTCTAATCTGCCTCTGGCCCCTTCCCTCTCCCCCCCACACACACTTATCCAGGTCACTCGTTCACTTAGATTTGGTGGACCCTCACGCTACCGGTAGGTCAAGCTAAGGTGTGTGTGTGTGTGTGTGTGTGTGTGTGTGTGTGTGTGTGTGTGTGTGTGTGTGTGTGTGTGTGTGTGTGTGTGTGTGTGTGTGTGTGTGTGTGTGTGTGTGTGTGTGTGTGTGTGCGTGCGTGCGTGCGTGCGTGCGTGCGTGCGTGCGTGCGTGCGTGCGTGCGTGCGTGCGTGTGTCATGCAAACAGAATAACACGCACAAACAATCACGAACCACACAATCAAACGATTCTCTAGCCAGTGTGCGGTACTCACGTCAACACAAGCAGGCTCGTATAACTAACCCTAAGCTCAATAAAATCATTTGGTATTAGCTTAAATAAAACAGTGGAATTGACACAACCAAGAGAGTGTTAACAGAGGCCGTAAAAAAAAAAAGAAAAAAGAAAAACAGTAAAGAGTGTTCAGTGGAGACCGTATTAACACCTCCAACCTCCTATGACTCACCTTCAAGTGGAAAAAAAAAAAAAAAAAGCATCTCGAATTAGCCAAAATAAAATACGGTTATTGACACAACCATGAAATTTAATCAGCACCTAACTGTTTATATAATACCACTATATCGGATTTACTCCAACCTGGAAAAAAAAAAAAAAAAAAAAAAAACTTCTAACCCATTGTAGCTCTGTTAATGGTGACATGTAACCAGACAGAATGGCCTGATTAGTAACCAAGGAGACTCATTCGTACCTCATAACCAAGGCTCACTGAATTTCATGCAACTACGGCCCGGAATTCAAGCTGAGCAAGAGACCCAGTTCCCTCAGATGAAAACCAACCGAGAACGGGCACCTTTAGTAAATAGAACAAAATCGTCAGACAGTAGCAAAAGGATAAACTATACTCTTTATACTTCAACTTGGCCTAAAACTGTCCTGTCTCTATCTTGTATGCAAAGCTGTGACCAATGATTGACACTAGAATAAATGCTGGTCACGAAGAAGTGTTATGGAGTGACTGCACAGCCAGGTTATTGTCTTTTTCTTGCGCTGTCTTTTTTCTTGCATTGAACTACGTGGAATCAACAATAAAAAACTAAGGTAAAGTTACAATAAAGGAAAATATAACTCAAGATGTCACCATACTAAAAACTCAGCACTCAGAAGGAAGAATGTCACTCTTGTGCTAAATATAGTCGCCTGATGGAAGAAAAAAAGTAGCAAAAAATATGATAGAAAATTAAAAAAAAAAAAAAAGGGTCACAATTCTCAGGACCAGGCAGATTTATGAGAAATCGTTTGCAATTTCAAGGGTGCAACTACCACAATCACCACCATTACCACCAACATTACCACCGTCATAACAACTGGTACTGTTCCTTCCTACACGTACCACAGTACCACTGCCACCACCAACATTACTATTGCCGTAAGTACCATTACCACCACCACAACTACTGTTTCTTTCAAAACTACCACAATACCAATGTCACCACCAACATTACCACTGCCATAACTACCACTAACACCACCACCACCACCACTAATGTTTCTTGCACCATTACCACAATACCACTGCCACCACCAACATTACATCTGCCATAACTACCACTGCCACCATCTAATACGACCAACACTACCACATCACTGCCACCACAATCATTACAACCATTCCCATAACAACTACCATCACCACGATGACCACCACTATCGTGTCTACTACCACTGAAACAACTACTAGTTCTACCACCATAACCACTATCGTTTCTACCATCATCACCACAATCCACCACAACCACCATCACTGTCGTTTCTCCCACCCTGCCACAACAACTACCACCACCACCACCACCACCACCACCACCATCATCATCTCTACAACTACTACTACTACTACCACCACCACACCAACATTACCACACGAAACACCAGCAACAGTCAAACGAGTTCTGACACAGCCTGGTTCAATCACACGACCTCCAACGACACAGGTTTTCAGTTTTTGCTTCAACTTTATTGTAATTCTTTCCCACCACCAAAATCTACCCTGCTATCCACATACTTCTTCACCATCCGTCTATCCACCCATCCACTGGTTTACATTCTTTCTCCAGCCTTCAGTTTCGCACTTTATTTTTTTTTCTTTACCTCAGATCTCCACTGCTGCAGGGGGATGGCATCAGTATAGCCAGGTCACACCACTGCCTTGCTATACAAACGTCCCTCAACTCTCCCTATCACCCAAATGGAGGATTAGGGACTGCAGGCAAAAAGGCAACTTTAGTCTGCAGTCCACCGGGTTCACGACCTTATCGCCTTGGGTTACAACACCTCTACTCTCATCCACCTCACCATTCACTCGTCTATTCATTATCCATCCATCTATTCATTCATCCATCCACACTTATGCTCACTCTTTGCCTCAATCTTCAATCCCGTCAATACTATAATTTTTCAACCACTTTACCATCAGATAAATCAAGCCACCATCTGACGATTATATTTAACTTGGGAAGAGTCTCCAGGGGTGACGGAGATAATGAAGCCTATTGTCTATCCCTTGCAGTTCGAATAATTTAATCTCCTCTTCCCGGAATAACATCGTCTGGAGATGACACGAGGGGAAGTAGAAAGGCGTCATTGTGAAGGAGTTAATGGTTGTTTTCATATCCATACGTACCATGATTCCCTACACCCCCCCCCCAGCAAACACTCCCGTCCATCCCACCACCAACTCATCTATTCACCATCCATCCATCCACCCACCAATCAAGACATCCATCCATCTGTACGTCCCCTAGTTTCTCTGTTTTAGTCTTTGATATATGCTTCAACTTCCAAGCCCGTTTCGACTCCAAGCACCATAGCAACTTCACTCACTCCTCCCTCCATCCATCCATCCACCCATCAATCCATTCATCCATCCATCCAGCCATCCATCCCAAAGTCCAATAATCATGCAGTCATCCATCCATGCTTCTATCCGTCCATCCATCCATCCATCCTCCAAACATCATAACCTAATCCAGTCACCCATCCATGCACGTCCATCCAACCATCCTCTAAACATCCAAACCTCATCTAGTTATCCATCCATCCATAATTTCATATCCACTCTTTGTTTCAATTCCACCCCAGCTTAAATTCTCGGCATGACCACAAGACTACAAGGACATCATTTTCATCTTGTATTTGCCAGCTCCTCACCATTATATATCACCTTTGGAGAGGCCTCTTATAATGAAGGGGTTAATAAAGGCTAGCAAGATCTCCCCCCCCCCTCAAAATTCGAAAGGTATATCAATGCTGGCTATAAGAGTCTGAAGGAAAAGGGAATACAATGGAAAGTATGTCCTGGTTGTGAAAAGGTTGATTCCATTCCTCTAACCTCCATCCTCTCACATATTAAGTAGGAATATTATACTCCTAAGTTGGATGGACGACAAAACAGCACGTCAGTCTCTCTCTCTCACACACACACACACACACACACACACACACACACACACACACACACACACACAAACACTATACTTTTGACATGCAAATGGGCAACAATTCTCATCTCACTTCAGTTCTCTCGTTTTCGTGAGAGAGAGAGAGAGAGAGAGAGAGAGAGAGAGAGAGAGAGAGAGAGAGAGAGAGAGAAGTGTGCAGAAAAATAAGCGAAGAAAAAAAAATACTACGAAGATAAAAATAGTTACTTTATTGAAGGATATGATGGACCGAGAGAGAGAGAGAGAGAGAGAGAGAGAGATGTATTCCCCTGTCGTCACTAAGCCACAATAAACCTTCAAAGTCGACATCAAGGTGGGTCTTATTGTCGCTAGCTTTATTCTCTCTCTCTCTCTCTCTCTCTCTCTCTCTCTCTCCTTTGATGTTTCTTGCTTCCCTACTTTTTTGTTTCTTTTAATACTTATTCTCTGATCACTAATTGAATTTCTTTCACTTGCTCTCTCCTTCCTGATATTCTCACCTCTCACTTCCGTAAACATTCTCTCTCTCTCTCTCTCTCTCTCTCTCCTGCACATCCATCATATTCTTCCCTCCCATATCTCCCTTCCCCCCCTCTTTTTTTTCCCCTCTCACCTTTTTCGCTTTCTTTCTTCTCTTCCCTCTCCTTTCCCATTCTTCCTCCCTTCCCCGCCGACTCTACTTCCCTCCCCTTCCACTTCCTTCCACCCGTTCTTGCCTCACCACTCCAACTTCCTCAACCTCTCTTTACCTCTCCTTTCCTCCATCCGCCCTTCCCTCCCTTCATCCCTCCTTCCCTCCACCTCCCTCCACCCTTCCTTCCCACCCTCTCCATCCCTCCTTCTGCGCGCGGTAGTTTCAAGATCTTAGATAATCAGGCGGTTGGCAGTTGGTCTGGGGTCTGGTGTGGTAATTGTGGTAGTTGTGGTGGATGTGGTGGGCGGAGGTGTCTAGTGTAGCGTGGTAATTGTGGTGGTTGCTTGTGCTGCGTGGTAATTGTGGTGGTTGCTTGTGCTGCGTGGTAATTGTGGTGGTTGCTTGGGTCTGGTGCTGGTGTGGTGTGGTAGTTGTGGTAGTTATGGGGTCTGGTGCGGTAACTGTGGTAGCTGTGGTGGATGTGTGGGTAGGGGAATCTGGTGTGGAGTGGTAAGTGTGGTGACTGTATGGGTGGGTGCGGTGTGGTAGCTGTGGTAGTTAGGGGGTCTGGTGTGGTTACTGTGGTGGATGTGGTGGGCAGGGGAGTCTGGCGTAGGGTTGTAATTGAAGCAGGTGTGTGGGTCGTGTTCTGGTGTGGTGCGGTGTTGGTGGTGGTTGAGGGTTTAATGGGGTGTTTGCGTGGTGTGGTAGATGTGGTATCTGGGGGTCTGCTATGGTAGCTGTGGTATTTGGGGGTCTGGTTTGGTGGTTGTGGTATTTGGGGGTCTGGTGTGGTGGTTGTGGTATTTGAGAGTCTGCTGCGGTAGTTGTGTAGGTCTGGCGCTGGAGTGATGTGGTACTGGGAGGTCTGTTGTGGTAGGTGTCAATTATCCTTACAACTAAACAAAGTAATGGCTGGATGAATCACTCTTGCGTGATAATCAAACACGGTAAGTAAAACCCACACTTGTAGGCGAAAAATATATATTCTTCGTCTACAGGTGTGGGTTTTAGTTACCGTAAACAAGGTAACTCATAAAAACAAGTTAGTGTGTGTAGAATATACCGTGCATGGGTGCAATAAACTGTACACATCTAAATCTTCATGTACGGATCGTGACTCATATAATGGGCAGAAAGTAAATTATATCGCAATATTATAACAAATGTCACACGGTATATACAGTATATATATTCGCTTCTATTGTGTCTTGTACCGATATTCACCATCCTTTCCCGTATCCCCATGATATACAGTAGGTTAGAGACACGAGGAATAAAAATATAATGACGAAAAATTACATCGGAAGGAAGGGAAACAATGAAACTTACCATCCCCCCTGCCCCCCGCTGGGACTCGTGGGAGGTAAACACACGCCAGGTATTTAGTTGATCAGCGCTCCCTTGGCTACCGGCTTCGTTTGTATCATAGCATATATAGCGATTTTGGAGGACTTGTACGCTAAATCGCCAAGTACGGGCCAAGGCAAATCCATCGTTATATATTGAGGGAGAGAGAGAGAGAGAGAGAAAGAATTTCCTTTTTTCCTTTACTTCTCCCCTTCTCACTCTAAATGATGCATTTACCCAGCGTCCCTCAGCATCAGAGTCACCATTTCCTCGCCCTTCCGTCTTCATCCTCCCATTTCTCTACTTCCTTTACCTCCTCCTGCTCCTCTATGTTGCCATCACTCTTAGTCCATCCTGATATCTTAACCTGTACCTGACCTGTTTACTCCCCTCTTCCTTCTTTGTTCCTCCAACATGCCAATAATACCGAGCTTCTTTTTATTTCGGTACTAAGTCGCGTCCACACCAAACACATGTCGAGGCGGCGGGTGCGGGCGAGACCTTCTATGGACTACAGTAACAAAGAACTCCCACCCGCGCCAGCATGCATCTGGTGTGGACTGGACCTTATCTTAGCAACTGTGTGGACTTGAGAAGTCTTCTAGTGAATGAATGTGTGTTTAAGTTCTGTTTTGTTCTGTGATGTAATGTAAGCAACATTACATTCCCCAATACATTAATTTCTGCTTTGTTCTGTGAAGTAACGAAAGCAACACGACAGTATATTCGCCACTGCATTAATTTGTTTGTGCGGTGACGTAAGCAACATTATATTCCCCTCTCCCCACTGCATCAATGTCACAACTCGTCATTATAAAAAAAAATCGACTGTATTGCATTACCAGGATTCAATAAGCACAGTATTAAATATGTTGCATTCGAAGTTTTATGCCTTGCTTATGCTCAAGTTAAATTTCTATGTATCACTGAAGACCATGTGGTAGATAAATTTTCTAATGGTGACTCAGAGTGGGGCTTTAGCGACTCGGTGATAGTGAATAGGATTATGTTGTGATGATGGAACACGAGTGCAAGGTCTGTTTGTTTAAGCTTAGTTTAAATATATGAGTGATAAAAGGGTATGTGTGTGTGGTGGCTTTGATTGTTTTGCGAGAATGAGTATGCTTCGTTAAAATATTAAGATATGGTAATTGTTTTCTGAAAGACCTGAATAAGAAGTTAGATACTGACATAGGAAGGTGTGCACAGTCTGTCTGTTCTGTGTGAGTAAGCTTAATCTAGATATAATGAAGTATAATGAAACCTTTAGTATGTAAAATGATAGGGTAAATGTGTGGGAGGGTAATGAGAGTCAGGTCTGAGTTTCACCAAATTATTTGCTATCATTTTACTCATCAATTGGGGGGGAGGGGGAAGAACACAGGACGAGGAAAGAGTATAATTCTCTTCTCTTCGTGTAATTCTTGCGAAAACAAATATTACTGCAGTTAAGACGAGGAATTTTTTGTTAAAGAATTAAGTCCATTCCATTCTGCTCTCTCTCTCTCTCTCTCTCTCTCTCTATTCATGAGGGGTGGAGTGAATGTTGCAATACTCTTAGGAGGCCCAACCTTCCACCGACTCCCAATCCTCCTCCTCCTCTCCCTTTCCTCTCATTCTCTTTCATCCTCTTCCTCTCTCTCATGCCTTCTGTTCTCTGCCTCAGTTTTTCCTCTCTTTTTTCTCCCCTTTTTCCTCTCCCCCCTTCCCACTTTCTCTTTCCATTCTTCTCCTTCCTCCTTTCCTACCCTTGGCTTTGAGAGATAGAATAGCTACGTTAGTTAAAACCTACCCTATCACATACAGCCTCAAATGGGCCACTAGGTTTGTTGCTGTCTGCTTTCCTTTGTACTCCTTTGTACTCCCCTGTACTCTTACCTACCCTTCTCACCCTCCTCTCTCTCTCTCTTTCTATCATTCCTTACCTTCCTTGCCTTATGCCTTTCCTCTCTTTATTTCCCCCTCACCTTTTTATACTTTCCATTCCTCCCCTCTGCTTCTCTCTCTCTCTCTCTCTCTCTCTCTCTCTCTCTCTCTCTCTCTCTCTCTCTCTCTCCTAAGGGAAAAAGCTGAGAGCGAGATAAGCATTGTTGATCATTTGTATGTCAAGGGTACAGAGTCGGTGGGAGGGGAAAGAGGGAAGACGAGAAGGGAAGAAGGAGGGAGGAAGGGAGGAGAGAAGGAACGAGGATGAGGAGGGAGAGAAGGAACGAGGATGAGGAGGGAGAGAAGGAACGAGGATGAGGAGGGAGAGAAGGAAAGAGGGGGAGGGGGGATGTAAGGAAGAGGGAGAAGTGGAGGAAGTGAGAGGAAGAAGTTGAGGAAAGAGAGAAGGAGGCAGGGCCAAGAGGAAAGGACTGACACACAACGAAGAGATTGAAAAAGAGGGAGGACCATGGGATGTGAAGAAAGAAATGAAAAAGGAGAGCTGAGAATGGGAGAGGAGAGGAAAGATGCGAACGAGGGAATGGGAGAGATAAGAAGGTTCAAGAAGAGGACGGGAGACGGAAAGAAGAAGGGAGCAAGCGAGGGAGCGAAAGGAGTGGGAAAGATGAAAGAAGGAAGGAGTGGAGGAGAAAGGAAGAAGAGGAAAAGGGAGGCAAAGAGAGGAGAAGGAGAGAGGGAAAGAGCAAAGGAGGGAACGGAAGAGAAGTGAAAAAGGAATACAAGGAGGGAGGGTGAGGTGAGAAGAGGAGGAGGAAAGAAGGGATGGGAAGAATGGAGCGGGGTAAAGCAGAAGACTATGAAAAAGGAAAGAAAATGACGAGAATGATATGAAAAAGGAAGGGAAGAACGGTAGGGAAAATAATGCTGAGGACTAAAGGAGGGAAAATGGAGGTAGGAGAGAAAGGGGGAGATTTTTCATTAGGCAAAATGCACTAAGAAAAAATAAGCGACCTTTATTTTTTATATTTCCCTCTTTATTTATTTATTTTTGCTCAACGTTCAAATGCAGCTCCAAAACCCCTAGCACAAGATGTCGCCTTTGGATTTTACACTGCCAAGGCCGATGATTTTATTCTCTTTAATGAAGAAACGACATTCGACGGCAGAGGTTAATACACGAACTGTTACACTATCCACCAAATGAACAAATGGTATCTTGTAATCCAGAAAACCACTTACTACGTTGGGTGGTAACCATAGAACCAAATTTTAACTGGTGGTCTAGTGGGTTACGGCGGTCCAACCAGATAGGACCCGTAGAGGCTTATATCCGAGGGTTGGTTGGGGTTTACTGCTCACTTAATGCCACTCTAGGGGCGAATGAGGCTGGTTACCCTTCTCTTAAATGTCAGAACTGAATAGCCTCTCCCCAGACCCCATTGCTCCTGGTGTGTGTGTGTGTGTGTGTGTGTGTGTGTGTGTGTGTGTGTGTGTGTGTGTGTGTGTGTGTGAGAGAGAGAGAGAGAGAGAGAGAGAGAGAGAGAATGTAATGATGAATAGATGGATTAACGAAATCGCGAAGTATTAGCCTCCCATAACAAAGCAACCCTTAAAACACTGAAAGATTAATCAAAAGGATCTTAATCTCTCTGACCACTGTAATCAACATCCCCTGACTGAACATAGCTAGTCCTACCTCGTTTTAGGCTGAATAAACTGAGTGCGTGTCAAAAAGTGCGTTAAAAAGGTAAAATTAACAGGTGAGTCAGAAAAGTAAAATAAACAAGTGGGCAAAAAAAGTAAAATTAACAAGTGGGTAGCAAGTGGGTTAGAAAGGAAAATTAACAAGTGGACTAAAAAAAGAAATTTATCTGTTTTCCCTCCAGCCAGGTCGTTCAGATTGCAGGTTTTGGCGTCAATCATGCGACAGCGATACGACGAACGAGAAAGGAAAAGACTCTCAAGCAAAACCCAAGCAATGAAGCGATAAGCACAGCAGTGAATTTTTATCGCAAATTCCACACATTTTAGGGCTGATAAAGACAGGCACAACACCCAGAACGAACACGGGACGCAGAATTGGAACAAAAAATGTAAACTATAAACAGAGGAGGTCTTGGCCAAGTTTAGAGTGGTGGTCCGCTGTTATAATGAACGCGACTTCAATTCCCAGCTAAGGCAGCCCTAGCATCAATGTGGACGGTGGGAATAGCGCCAAACTGATGACATAACGAGGCGTGTAAGTACGTAGGAGGACTGTTGGACCTCACGGAACGAGCTATTAAAAGCCAATGCTCAGAGTCAGACGCATTAAAAAAAAAAAATCTTCACTATCACTAGGCGTGAAATTACTCTCTCTCTCTCTCTCTCTCTCTCTCTCTCTCTCTCTCTCTCTCTCTCTCTCTCTCTTTCTCTTTCCATTTGGTTAGTTTAATATCAACAAAATATCAACACTAACATCTGATGCCAGTCACGAAAAATGCATAATAGAGAGGATATACCGCCACATCTTTGTCTTATTCTGCCATTGAGGAACGTGAAACAGGCTGCCAAAGGACGAAACTCTCCGTAAAGTTAAAGTGAATAAATTTGTCCAATGGTCTGACCGGCACCAGAATCAAACCCGAAAACAAAAATAAATAAAATACATAAATAAAACTCCATTCTGCACACAAACCGGATACATCGTGGGTTTCGGTCAACAGTGAAACAGGGGAAACGAAACACTGAAACTTTTTTATGAGCGAGGGAGTGAAACTTGGTTAAACTGATAAGGAGCTGGGCAATCTAAACTAATGGTGTGGGTAAAAAAGGAACGAAGTCTGGTGGAGTGGTGCGTTCAATGACGACACGGAACACAATTATGAGAGAGAGAGAGAGAGAGAGAGAGGAGGAAGGGTGTATACGACCACAGGAAATGGGAAGAAGTAGAGAAAAGAGAGGAAAATTAAACGCAACCTGAAATGGAGAATCTCAGACTTAGTGGATTGAGCAAAACATTTTAGATTCACAACCAACAAAAATATAGAGAAATAAATAGACAAAGAAGTTGACAGGCAGGCAGACAGACAGATAGATTTACTCAGTTTTTTTCATCAACCTGACAGGCTGATGATGATTGGCTGAATGCAACGCGTCCGAATAACATTGCTGTGTTTCAAGTAATTACCAGTAGTGTAAATGGAAACCTTGTAATTATCTGAAATACTACGATGTTATTGGGACATGAAGCATTCAGCCAATCATTACCAACCTGTCAAGTGCATCTTCGCCTCTAAAAAAAAAAAAAAAAATTAGATATAAACACAGACACAGGTAGGCAGAGACATACAACAGACAGACACAGGTAGGCAGAGACATACACACAGACAGACACAGGTAGGCAGAGACATACACACAGACAACAGACCGACAGACAGACACACCCTGTAGGTACATACTGTACATAGATAAAAGACAGACAGGGAGACTTACAGATAGATAGGGAGATAGACAGGGTGGAGGAGGCAAAATATCAAGTTAGGTATGCGAGAAAAGTTGCTCCGGGGAGAGTTTTACCCGAGTTCACCCTAACTTGACCTGATGCCATGCTTAGTTTTGTGTGTGTGTGTGTGTGTGTGTGTGTGTGTGTGTGTGTGTGTGTGTGTGTGTGTGTGTGTGTGTGTGTGTGTGTGTGTGTGTGTGTGTGTGTGTGTGTGTGTGTGTGTGTGTGTGTGTGTGATATAGGTGGGTAGACTGACAGACAAACACAGAAAGATAGATATAGGCTAGATGGATGGAGGGATATAAATTTACACAAACACATACACAGAGATGAATAGTAAGAAAGAGAGAGAGAGAGAGAGACACACACACACACACACACACACACACACACACACACACACACACACACACGAAAATATAAGAAAGAGCAACACAGAGAAAACAAATAGATCATCGTACTGAAGGGGTTAACAAACGAAGGATTGAATAGAAATAAACCAAACTTCATTACTCTTAAACGAAGTAGACAAATACCGCAAAAACAAAGTAGATAAATAAGAACAGTGAAGTAGACACCTAGGTAGAGTATACAGGGGAGGTGGAGGTCAAGTGGTAAGGAAGTGCGCTGTGCTTTCGGAAGGACGCGAGATCAAAACCAAACTGGGGCAGGGAAAAGTCTGAGGATTCTGAATTTCCTTAAAACAATCTTAAATAATCTTCCCTACGACCCACCGGTATGACAAAAAACACCCCCGATTATACCACCACACCAGTCCTACATACACCCTTACGCCAGTCCCATACCACCACACCAGTCGTAAATATACCCTTATACCATTCCTATACCATCACACCTGTCCTGAATATACAATTACACCAGTCCTATACCATCACACCAGTCCTAGATATACCCTTATACCAGTCCTATACCACCAGAGCAGTTCTGAATATACCATTACACCAATTCTATACCATCACACCAGTACAGAATGAGATAGTCCTAACATGTGCTCAGTATGGACGGTGGGTATCTGTGCCCAAGGGGTGATATGTGACGGAGTGTAGCCCCATCAAATTACAAGAAGGACAGAAATCTTACGGAACGAGGAGTCTAGTCTATGGCCAGAGTCGGATCCGTAAGTCGGTCTATCAATCATCTCTCTCTCTCTCTCTCTCTCTCTCTCTCTCTCTCCTACCCCATCAGGAACACAGGAAAAAAATTAAATGTCAATTAAAAAAAAAAAGGGATGGAAAACATATCTATTAACTATAAGATATGAGCAAACAGGTCGACTAAATAAACACGCAAGCTGACCCCAATATGAATAAACTGGGGAAAATGGTGTGTGTGTGTGTGTGTGTGTGTGTGTGTGTGTGTGTGTGTGTGTGTGTAGTTGGCTGTATAACCCCAATATGGATAAATTGGGAAAATGAAGCTTTCTGTGTGTGTGTGTGTGTGTGTGTGTGTGTGTGTGTGTGTGTGTGTGTGAAGCTATGTCCACCCACCACTTCCGACTGATTGTTTACCCCGTGTACGCAAACCTTACGTGTACCAACCTACATTCTTTGTGTGTGTGTGTGTGTGTGTGTGTGTGTGTGTGTGTGTGAGAGAGAGAGAGAGAGAGAGAGAGAGAACAAATGGTTTGTGTATATATTCACCGTTTGTTTATCGTTGTGTGTGTGTGTGTGTGTGTGTGTGTGTGTGTGTGTGTGCAACTACCTCCTGTGTACGTATAAATGTGAGCGTACAGCCATGGCCAAGAAGTCTTAAGCCCCACCAAGAGTGTTAGGTTTTGTATTATACCTGATAACAGACGATTTCGTAACACGCGATTTTATAAAACACGATTAAATATAGCATACGATTTCCTATAAACAGACGATTTTATATAAGACGATTTATAGACGATTTTATGTAAGACGATTTCCTTCAACAGACGATTTTATATACGACCATTTCATATAAGACGTTTTCCTTTAACAGACGATTTTATAACTTCATTTAACAGACGATTTCATACAACAGGAGATTTTATATAACAAGCGATTATAACAGACGATTTCGTATACCATGATTTCATATAGCACAGACGATTTCATACAATTTTTAAGACAATTTTATATATCACATTTTGCATAAAACGTTTTACTTAACAGACGATTTCATACACGAATTTCTATAACGGACGATTTCTTATAACAGACGGTTTCACTCAGCACCGTCGTAGTGAGAGGAGGGGTTAATGGGGGGAACTTATTTAAAATTCTCCACCTCGAAAAATCTCCTCTAAACTTATTGTCTGAAATCGGCAAGAATAGGTAAAGAGGACGTCACCGTAGAGAGAAGGGATCAATTTTACACTTTCCCATACACTCTCTCACGTATCTCACAAATTAGCAATCACAACCTCACATTCCTTCAATCTTCCTTTATTCACACAACCTCACATCCATCTTCAATACCTCCCTCTAATCTCACATCCATCTTCCATACTTCCCTCTCACAAATTCAAGTCAAAAAATAAGATAAACAAATAAATAGGTAAATAAAAGCACTCACTTATCCAACCTTCACACTCCCTTATTCTATTCTCACACCCACTCACAAACTCAAACTTCCACAGAGTTCACAAATTAACACGTCCAACCCACATACTCCCCCACTCAATTTCATATCAGTTTCCCATATCCTCTCACTCACAACCTACGACACTCGCAAACTCACTCAAAGGTCCCTCGATTTATTTTCACGTTACCCTACAGCGGATGCCTGAAGCCCTTTCTTTCACCACCGCGTCTCCACATAAAAACAATTAATTCTAACTCTCACATTACTAACTTCACTCCAGCCTCTTTCAACCTCACAGCCCAGTTCTTCTATATCCTCATTCCCAGCCTCACATTTCCACATATATTTTCTCAGTCTCTTCACATTCCTCACACACTCTCTCACAGCCTTCACCCTGCCTCACTTCAATCTCTCTCAACCTCACTAGCTAGTACATGTCGTATCTCACCTTCACAACTCCACAAGATGAGAAAGTACACCTACACCTCGTTCCCGGTCTTCCCCTCAACATCTACCTTCCCCTTACCACAACTAATTCAACTCCCCTTATCTTCATCATTTCCTCATCAGTAACTCTCTCTCTCTCTCCCTCTCTCTCTCTCTCTCTCTCTCTCTCTCTCTCTCTCTCTCTCTCTCTCTCTCTCCCTCTCTCTCTCTCTCTCTAACACACACACACACACACACACACACACACACACACACACATACTATGGCAAGCCTTTCCCAAGGTAATGAGAATGTGAAAGAAAGGGTCATAGTACTAAAACGGTGTGAAAGAGAGAGAGAGAGAGAGAGAGAGAGAGAGAGAGAGAAGGGAAGGGAAGGGAAGGGAAGGGAAAAGGAAGGGAAGGGAAAGGAAGGGGAAGGGAAGGGAAGGGGAAGGGAAGGGGAAGGGAAGGGAAGGGAAGGGAAAGAAATGGAAAGGAAAGGAAAACCGAGGAAATGAAACAATAAGAGAAAGTGAATCAGAGACAACACAAAATATACAGAAATATAAGGACAGAGAGAGGAAAGCAGAGAGAGAGAGAGAAAGACAAAGACAGAAACAGGAAGAGAGAGTGAAAGAGAGAAAGTGAGAGAGTGAGCGAGTGGATATCCGTCTTGTTTGCGGACAGTGTAGCGGGCGAGAGTCAGTGGGCGGTAAATTCCTGTCAACCCGGTTAATGGGAGTGAGGTGGGGCGTGGCAGGGTACGGGACAGGCAGGGGTGGCAGGGGAAGAGAGGGGGGAGGCAGGGGAGAGGTAGGAGTAGTGATGGAGTGAGCGGTACTGGTAGGGGAGAGGTAGGAAAAGGCAAGGGGAGAGACAGGGAAGAGAAAAAGCTAGGCAGGAGAGAGAGAGAGAGAGAGAGAGAGAGAGAGAGAGAGAGGCAGGGGTAGAAGACGGGAGAGGCAGGGATAGATGAGGCGATAGGCAGAGGCAGAGGGAGAGGATAGGTAGGAAGAAGCAAGGGAAAGGAAGATGAATGGCATGCTAGGAAGTGGGAAGCGAGAGTGACAGGATGAGGTACCGTAGTGGAAACAGGGAGAGGCAGGAAACGTGGTATACACAAGGGGAGTTGGATGGGAGCTGGGGAGAGGCATGGGAGAAGGGAGGTAGACAGGGCAGGCAAGGGGAGGTAAAAATGGAGGTGGGGAGTTAATGGTAGTGGTGAGGTGAGGCAGGGCAGAGGAAGGTAGGGACAGGTAGAGGGTAGGCAGAGTACAGGCAGGAAAGACAGATGTTAGGCATGTGACAGGTGGAGAGTGAAGGGAAAGACGTGAAACGCTGAGTAGGGCAGGGGTAGGAAGTTGTGGGAGGTGCAAAGAAGGAAAGAGGTATTGGTGGTAGAGGAGGCATAGGATAGGCAGGGGGAGGCAGGGGAGAAGGATGAATATGAGGGGGGTAGCCAGGTTCAGCCAGATAGAAGGCAAGGAGGGAGAGATAACGCGGCAAGTGATGATAAGAAAGGAAAAGAAGACACTGAAGGAAAGTAAAGTAAGAGGTAGAAAAGGCAGGCAGGCAGGCAAAAAGGGGGAGGCAGACAAGCAAAAGAGAGGCAGGGTAAGGCAGGGAAAGAGGAAGATGCGGAAGAAGGGAGGCAGAAGGGAAGGAGAGATATTGAGGCCATATATGAGAGGGGAGGTAAGAGGAAGTACTAAGAGGAAAAGAGGAAGAGGAGGGGGAGGGACTGTAGGAAGTTGATGGGGAGGATTCGAAAATGAGGAAGAAGGTGTGTGTGTGTGTGTGTGTGTGTGTGTGTGTGTGTGTGTGTGTGTGTGTGTGTGTGTGTGTGTGTGTGTGTGTGTGTGTGTGTGTGTGTGTGTGTGTGTGTGTGTGTGTGTGTGAGAGAGAGAGAGAGAGAGAGAGAGAGAGAGAGAGAGGCTGAGGGGAGTAAATAAACAGGTCGAGCAGGTGAGGCATGTAACAGGCAGGCTAGGCAGATGGGTGTGGCAGGGTAAGAGAGAAAGGCAATGAGAGAAAGGGGGGGGGCTAGAGAGGAAGAGAGAGGGGAAGAGAGAAAGAGGAGGGGTAAAAAAGGATGCAAGAGGGTAAGAAAGGGAGGAAGAGGTAGAGAAACGGTGAGAGATGGAGGAAAAGGTAGAGAGGCAGGGGTAAAGGAAGGGTAAGGCAGGGAGACAGGGTGAGCGTGAAGGAATGGTGAGGCAGGTAAGGTGAGAGATGCACGTAGGGTGAGACAGGTAAGGTGAGAGAATCATGTAGGGTGAGACACGTAAGGTGAGAGGCAGGTAAGTCGGATGTGGCATGTTTTACTCTTTTACTTTCAGGTAATTTTTTTTTTCTTTTAATCATCATCATCATACTTTTCTCTCACTACTTCATTTTCATTCATTCATTGCCAGACGCCATGTATCCCAAACGGGGTGGCCAAGGGCTTAGAGTTAATTGTTTTACAGGGAGGGGCACTAATCCTCCACCAACCCCACTTGACACGTAGGGATGCCAACTGATTATTAACATTCTCTACGTTCATCATCTTTCTGTCGTTTATTTTTCTTCTCCTCTTCCTCCTCCTCCCCCTCCTCCTCTTCCTCTTCCTCCTTCTCATTACTCCTGCCGGCAATTAATCACTCTTAACCATTATCATTATTTATCGCCTCTCTCATTACCATAATATTCGTCATCATTATCATCATTCTTGCTTCATTCCTCGGACTTCCACGCCTTCTCCTCCTTCCCAATCTCTTTTCTTCTTTTCTCTTCATTAATTTCAATGTTTTTCTCTTACCTCCTCTATTTTCTTCGTTCTTTCAATTACTATTATTCTACTAATTTCTTCATCTTGCCCAAATCTTTCTTACTCTTCCGTCTTCCCCTTTTTCTTAATTTTAATCCTTTCACTTCCTTTAATTTTTCTCCGATTTTTGCTTTCTTTTTCTCCTTTGCTCCTCTTCCCACATCATCTAATTTTCTTCTAATTTCCTTCTCCGTCTTCTGTACTCTATGTTTTTTTCGTTTCTACTGCCTTTGATCTTTAATTCCCCTGCTCCTTCCTCTTATTCTCTTCTTCATATATTCTTCGTTCCTTCTTTCAGTCTTTTTCCACTCCCCATTCCTCTTATTCTCTTCTTCATATATTCTTCGTTCCTTCTTTCAGTCTTTTTCCACTCCCCATCTTGATTTTTCTTTTTTGCCCTCGTTTCCCTCTCATCATCAGTTATCCTATTTCGTTCACATTTATTTCGATTTCTTTATTTCATTATTAATATTTACTTCACCTGTCTCATTTTTTTCTTTTCTTCTCCTCCTTTCTTTATATTTCACTTTCTCTTCTCTGGTCTTACCTATGTTTTCTTGCCTCTTCCTTTACCTTCGTTACATCTTTTCTTACCTTTTCATCGTCCTTATTCCACCTCCTCTCTCTTTCTCTCTCTCTTTAATCCCCCCTGACACGCATATAGATTATAAATTTCCTCTCGCTTCGACGTGGAGGAGGCAACCTGGGTCACCGATATGGAGAGAGAGAGAGAGAGAGAGAGAGAGAGAGAGAGAGAGAGAGAGATTAAACAAAAAGAGGAAGGAACAAGCAAATGTAAATGGAAATTATATAGGAAATACCGAGGGGTTAAATAATTCTCTCTCTCTCTCTCTCTCTCCCAAGCCACATTTTTTCCTTCCTAATCCCTCTCCCTACCTGCTCTCTCACACGCTTGTCTCCTTTATATTATCTTCCTCTTCTTCCTCCTCCTCTTCCTCTTCTTCCTCCTCCTCTTCCTCTTCCTCCTCTTCCTTTCTTCCTCGTCCTCCTTCTGCTCCTCCTCACACGTATTTTTTCCCTCTGTTTTCCTCCGTGTTCATTTTTTCCTTACATTCTCTCTACCCTTCTCTCCTCCTTCTCTTCCTCCCTTTCTCTCCTCGCTCCACCTCCCCTCTCTCTTCCTCTCCTCCCCTCCCTATCTCTTCACCGTTCTTTCCTCCCTCTCCCTCTCTCTAGCTTTCTCTCCTCCCCCTTCCTCTCCCTCTCAAAATACTGCTTACATAACAAATTTCCACATGGATTCTCTTCCCTCCCTTCTCTCTCTCTCTCTCTCTCTCTCTCTCTCTCTCTCTCTCTCTCTCCCCAAGGAGATATATACAAGGGTGACATATTTATTCTCACACCTGGTCTTATGCAGATCATGTGCTTAGGAAGGAGAGAGAGAGAGAGAGAGAGAGAGAGAGAGAGAGAATCCCCTTTCCATAATTTTTGATATCAAATTCTCTCTCTCTCTCTCTCTCTCTCTCTCTCCAAGTTTTCCGGACTGACACTCTTCCTCTAAGTGCTTTTAAAAAACAATCTTCATCGTCAATAAATTTCCAACAATCATTCGCTCACTCCTAAAAATTTTCAGCACAAATCTGTCACGTTTTCCTCAGTAACTCTCACCGATAGAGCTTTCCACTATAGTTCTTTTACCTTTACTTGGCCCAGATGTTCGTCATTGTGTTGCTTATTTCCCATAGATCAGCGGCGGAAAAAGACAATATTATAGCTCTACATCCTTTTGACAACACTTCGTGACTATCATCATGTTCCAGTGTTAATCTTTTGTAACAACTCTGTATTCAGGGTGAAGAGATGGCAATTTTAGGCCACGAAAGAGTAAAAGAGTATAGCACGGTAACTGTCTCCCTGTCAAAGTTTTCAACAGTAAGTTTTTGAAGTAACACCTCCAGAAGTAACACGTCTAAAAGTAACACCCCTGGAGGTAAAACGCCTACAAATGAAACCTTTAAAAGTAATACACGAAAAAATTACACTTCTAGCAGTAACACCCCTGAAAGTAAAACCTGTAAAACAACGTTCCGAGAAGTTACCTGTTTTGAACTTATCCCGACGTTCTCGATAACCTAATCAATTAAGACCCTCCCACACGATCAGAGGGCACCTGTGTAATTAGAGTATGCGAAGGTACCTGTGTTGTTGAAGAAAGCTACAGGAAAATGCTAGGAAAATGATCAAAAAGGCGTGATGACCTAACGCACCATCCCTTCATCTGCTTCACTTTTTATAGCGTGTTTCATCACCAAGGTTACAGGCTGATGAGTGGCGTGTTCGGTCTCCACAGGTGCGCCTTGATTATGTGGAAGGTCCTTTGGGTTTCCTTAAAACTCAGGGTCGTATCACCCAATCTCAGACTAATATTATCGTCTGGCGTTAGCTAATACAATACTTAGAGTTGTCTCTAACTTGAGAGGGTTAATGGTGGTACTATTAACTCTCTCAGGCTCCTAGGCCCGGACTCTCGTTAGCGAAGAGGTTACCTAGCACCTCTTCCTTAGCGATTTTTTCCCGTAAACTACCCATCAATATTCTCTTTTTTGCTTCTTACATCATTTTAATGTCGACATACACTTCGAGAATAACACACAAGAATATAATTATCAACGAAGCAGATACAGAAATAAATTGGCAAGGAGGAGGTATTAGTAAGCTTCCAAACTGCAAAAGAATACCGTCCTACATATGATCTTTCGCTACTGTCTTAGGCTTAGTAAACTTCTCTGATGGCCAAAAAATAAAGGCGTCCTTGAGTTGAAGGGATTTAAGATGCCAGCAAGTAAAGTAACAGTAAGAGCCCCCAGGAGAGCAAGATAATAATAAATAATGTCTACTGGGGAAATTTTATGGGACAGTCAGAAATTAGGTACGAAAATAGGGTCATGCTCGAGGAACCCAAAAATATATGTTAAATAAGAGAGATGCATGAAAGAGGGTCAAAGGTAAGGGAAGAGAGAGGAGGAAGGAGGAAGGGGGAGGAGCGAGGTAGAGACTGGAGGAAAGAGGAAGGGAAAGGACTGAGGGAAGGAGAGGAGGAATGAAGGGTAAGGATTTAAGTGGTGAGAAGGAGTAAGGAAAACGAAATGTGAAGAGAAAGACGGGACGCGATGAGAGATGAAAACAGGAAGAAGATAGAAGTGGAGGGAGAGAAGGAGTGTGGAAAGAAAGACGTGAATACTGAGACACAAGAAGCTACATGAGAAGGAATGCGAGAATGAAAGAGCGAAGGGATGGAAAGAATGAGTGAAGGATTGAAGGTGGACTGCAGAGGAGAGGTAACTTCAGCCCGCAGTCCACTGGGTTCACATGAAGATTAGCCTGAAGATGCAACTACTACTCCCAGTCCGAATCTCCGTCTCCCTCGACCTCTCACTTCCCTACCGTTTCCCTTCATGCTGTCTTAACTAGTTCTTCGTTCATTCTCCCTACACGTCCAGTAATTAAGAATCTTTGTTCACGTTCTGTAAGACAATAATATTTCCACCAGGCATCTCAAACTCTGAATCTACCTCCCTCTCACTTCCCTACCTTCTCCACCTCCATACCATCTTCACAGTGTACTTCTTCGTTCATTCTCCCTACACGTCCGGTAATTACGACTCTTTGTTAGCGATCTGTATGCCAATAATATTTCAACAAGAGAACATTGCTGCTGGAACCGCGGACACTGAATTTTCTCTGGAAGTCTATTGTGGGGAACCTGACTGACCTCCTTTTGGAAATCGAGGAAGAGGGAGGGAAAGAGGTGGATGGATGGTGTTAGTTAAGATGAAAGAGAGTACAAGGAAGGGGTTCGCAGGTAGAGAGGAGATAGAGGAGGGGAAGAGGGAGGGGTGAAGAGGGGTGAAAAGGAAGAAGAGGGAAAGAGAGAGGGGTGAAGAGTGGGGAGAGAAGAGAGAGGCTGAGGAGGGAGGGGTGAAGAGAGGAGAAAGGGAAGAACTGGATGAGCGGGGAGGGAGGGAAAAGAAGTGTTGGAGGGCGCTGGATCGAGGGTATTAATTAAGAGGAGGGAGAGAGGGGAGAAAACGAAGGAAGAGCAATGGCAGGAAAGAAGTGGAGGAAGAAGGAAAAGAAACAGGAAAGAGAGGAGAGGGAGGGAAAAGGTGTATTGGAGGGAGTCAATAGTTAAAAGGAGAAAACGGTAGGAGAGAAAAATAAGGAAAGATGAGGAGGACGAGGTAAAGCAAGAAGAAGGAGGCGGAGGAGAGGAAGAGGTAAAGCAAGAAGAAGGAGGCGGTGGAGAGGACGAGCAAGGTCATAGTGAGTAGCAGGGAGCAGAGCTGAGGGCACTGGCTAAGACGGAGGAAGGGGAGGGGGGGAGACGGATGGAGGAAGGGAGGATTAAGAGAGTTATGGGTGGGAGGGAAGAAAGGAAAGAAGAAAGGCCAAAGTGTGTAAGAGGAACCAAGAATATCCCTCCACACACACACACACACACACACACACACACACACACACACACACACACACACACCAAAGACTCAGGGAAGGTCAAAGAGATACCTAAGAAAAATAAATAAATAAATAAATAAATATACCACATAACACCGCTCCATCAACAGGACGAACATGATCTTAAAGCCGCCCATCCAATGATTATATAGTCTGTAAATTTATCTTACTACCTCATGACGATTATAATCAAGTTCGGAAGGTTATTCACGGTAAATAAAAGGATGTCACTGAGAGGTACATCAAACCCTTCCATTTCCTGAGGTTCCTAATAAAGCTGAGTAAAATCGCCTGGAACTAGTAAGGATAAAATTAAGGTTTCCGCGATGAAGGGGTTAGAAAGAAGGAAGGATATGAGAAGGCAGACGTAGACATGGGAATAGAGAGAGAGAGAGAGAGAGAGAGAGAGAGAGAGAGAGAGAGAGAGAGAGAGGAAGTAGGAGGAAACAAGAGAAGCTGGGAAAGACAAGGAAGAGAAAGAAGGCAGAGAAATACGCAGAAAGTGACGTGAAACAAAATACTGCGTAGGTGGGAAGGGGATTAAAGGCATTAGTTAAGATGCAAGGAGGAAAGGTTAAGACAGGAGAATGAAGGAGGAGGGAGGGAGGGAGAAGGCCCAATGAGGGAGGGTGGGAGACGGTACAAGGAAGACGGGTGGGGAATATGAGAGAAGCGAATGGGAGGTAGGAGAGAGAGAGAGAGAGAGAGAGAGAGAGAGAGAGAGAGAGAGGGGGGGGGGAGCAGACGGCGAAGAGAGCAGAAGAGACCAAAACAGACCATATTATTTAAGATGAAAGGAAACGAGAGAGAGGGTAGAGAGTGGAAGAGATTGAGGGAGGAAGTAGGTGGTGGGTGGAGGAACAACTGTGGAACAGAGGTGGAATGACTGTATTTGCTCAGAGAGAGGAAGGGGAGGGAGGGAAAGAGGAAGTGGGAGGAGGAAGAAAGAGGGAGAGAGGAGAAAGACATGTTACAAGAAGGGAGGAAAGTAGGTAACAAGGGAGGAGAAGGAAGGGAGGGAGTGGGAGGAGAAAGATTGAGAGGGGGTGGGAGGTAGGTAAGAAGGGGAGGGAGGGAGAGGAGGGGAGATACTGAGAAAGGGAGGGACAGAGTGCGTAGGAGGGAGCACAAATGAGGTGTTAGATACGAGGGAGGATGCTTATACAGGAGGGAGGGAGGAGAGAGAGGGAGGAGAGAAGGAAGAAGAGAGGAAGGAAGGAGAAGGAGGGATAAATGAGAGAGAAGGATGAATGTAGGACGGGAAAGAAGGGACAGAGGAAGACGAAGGAGGGAGAGAGGGAGGAATGAAGAAGAAAAAAAAAGGAGGAGGAAGAAAAGGAAGAAGAGGTTTGGAGAGGTAAGTTATTTAGAGGGAAAGGTCGGGGCGAAGTATGAAGAATGTAATTATTATATCAGGACACACGGAGAAAGGAGGGAGAGAGAGAGAGAGAGAGAGAGAGAGAGAGAGAGAGAGAGAAAATTGAACAGGAGGAAGCAGAAATGAAGATATTAGTTAAGAGGAAGGAACAGAGGAAGAGAGATTCTGGAAGGAGGGAGGGGGATATTGTAAAGGAAGGAAGGAGGTAAAGGAGAAGAAGGAGGGAGACTGAAAGTTCCGAAAAGAGGGAGGGAGGTAAGGAGAATGAGGGATGAAAAGTGATTATGAACAGAGGGACAGAGGGAGGAAGGAAGATGCTGAAAGAAAGAGATGGATGGGTGGATGGATGGATGGATAGATGGAGGGAGGGAGGGAGGGAGGGGGATACTGTAAAAATGGAGTGAGTGAGGGAGGAAGAGAAAGATAAATAGTATAGGAGAGAGCAAAGGGAGAAGAAGTAAGAGTTTTAGATAAGAGTAATGGAAGGGGAGGGGAATGGGAGGGAGTGGAAGGGTGGAAGAAGGTTGGGAGGGAATGACTGAGAGGAGAGGGAGAGGGAAAGAAGAAGGAGAATGAAGGAGGAATGGAGAAGAGGGAGAGGTTGAAAGGAGAAGGAAGGTAAAAGGAGTGGAGACGGAGAAATGGGTAAACATAGCAAAAGAAGGATAGGGAGCGAGGTAAAATGGGGAGAGAGAGAGAGAGGGAGAGAGAGAGAGAGGGGGAGAGAGAGAGAGAGAGAGAGAGGAGGGGGGGAGGGGGGAGGGGTCGAGCCCATTTAAATAACAAAGCAAGGGCGAGATATACTGAACTAAGTGCTTCGGGCGGGGGAAAGGGGAAGGGGGAGTGAGGGAAGGGGAAGGAAGAAGAGGAAGGAGGGGGAGAGGATATGAGTGGTTGGGAAGAGAGAAGTGGTTGAAAGGGAAGGAAAACTGAAGGAAAAGAAAGGATGGGAAGGGAAGGGAAGGGAAGGGAGGGAAGGGATGGGAAGGCCAAAGAAGAGGAGAGGGAACACTTGGAATGAGAGAAAGGAAGGGCAGCAAAAGAACGAAGGAAATGAGATACGGAAAGAGAAAGACCAAGGAAAGGATGGAAGGAAAGGGTAGCGGTGGGGAAACTAAGTGATATAAGGGAAGAAAGGGGAACAAAGGGAAGGGGAAATGGAAGGTAAAGACGAAGGAAAATAAAAGGTGAGCAAGAGAAAACGAAGAGAAAGTGGAAAGTAAAAAATAAAAAAGTAAGGGGAGGGAAAAACGCAGAAGAGGAAGAGTGAGGAAAGACGAAGAAAGGCGGGAAGAGAATAAAAGGAAAATAAGAAGGAAAGTGGAAGAGGGAGGAAAGAAGACGAAGGAAAAAATAGGGAAAAGAATGGAAAGACAAATGAACGGAGATAAAGACAAGGAAGAGAATACGTAAGGAATGAAAAAAGGAAGGATGGGAATGAAAGTGCAGCTAGGAAAGGGGGGGAAAGCGTAGGGAAGCTGAAGGAAAACGGAAAGGAATGGAAGGGCAGGGAAAAGATGGAATGGAAGGGCAAGGAAACTGAGGGAAAGAAGGAAGAGAAGGGAAGGAAGGGAAGGGCGTGAAAATTGAAGGAAAGGGGAAAGAGAAGGGAAGGGAAGGGTAACTAAAGGAGTGGAGGAAGGAGAGAACCGGAGGAAACTAGAGCCAGAAGAAAACTCGACTCCATTTACTTCCATATTTTAGAGCACAGAAAATTTGGGAAGCGGACAAAATGGAAGGGAGGAGAGAAGAAGGTGGGGAGAAATGGGGGGAGAAGGGCGAAAGGGGTGAGGGAGAATGAAGGACAGGACATGGAGAGAGAATGGGGTGGGATGGAAAATAAGGGTGAAAAAGAGGAGGAAGGAGGTAGAGAGAAAAGGGAGAAAGAGAGGAATCTACAGACGGACGGAGAAATGGGGGAGCGAGAGAGAGATAAAGAGAAAGGGGGAGAGAATGGGCAGGAAGCAAGGGAGAGAAAGGGAAGATATGGAAGCTGGAGAGGGAAAGTAGAGGGTAGAGGGAAAGTGTGGGAAAAGAGGGAAGGGAGGTGGAAAGGGGTGGAGGAAAAGGAGAAAGGAAAAACATGTGAGGGAGGGAGAGGGCGAAAAAAAGAGGGAAGACGAATAGAGACAGGGAGATAAACAGAAAAGGTGGAGAAGGGTGGAGAGAAAGAGGAGAGAGATGGAAAAGGAGGAAGGATGGGGTGGAGGGTGAGAGGGGAGGGAGGAAGGATGGAGTGGACGGTGAGAGGGGAGGAAGGATGGAGTGGACGGTGAGAGGGGAGGGAGGAAGGATGGAGTGGGGGGTGAGAGGGGAGGGAGGAAGGATGGAGTGGACGGTGAGAAGGGAGGGAGGAAGGATGGAGTGGGGGGTGAGAGGGGAGGGATGAGGGGAAGGCGGTGGAAAGGAGGAGGAGTAAAGGGGAGGCAAATGGGAAGAGAAAAGGAATGAGAATGGGAGACAGAAAGCGGAAGGAAAAGAAAGGGAAAGGGAGAGGAGGGAAGGAGAGAGAGAAGTATGAGATGCAAAAGCAGATACTGAACGGAAATGGAATTGAGGAATGTAAGATAAATGAAAAGGGGTAGAGGATAGACGCAGTGAGAGAGAGAGAGAGAGAGAGAGTATCCTGTTCACTACAACATTTCACTCCTAGCCACCAACTCTCTGGAACTGTGTACTCCGTTTTCATGTGAGTGTTTTGTGTACGTGTGTGCGTATGTGTCAACAGCTCAGCTCTTGCATGTGTAAGAGCGTAGAAGTGTATTTTGGTAAGCAGTGTGTGTGTGTGTGTGTGTGTGTGTGTGTGTGTGTGTGTGTGTGTGTGTGTGTGTGTGTGTGTGTGTGTGTGTGTGTGTGTGTGTGTGTGAAAATCTAGCAGGGACTACCGGGTACGTATCTGTATGTACATGTACGTTACTGCGGCCGATATTGCGTGTGCGTGAGTGAGTGTACTCGTATGTGTGTGTTCATGTCACCCTACTAGCCAATACAGCCACTCCGCCCCTCACACACACACACACACACACACACACACACACACACACACACACACACACACTGCCCTCTCAACCGAACAACCAATCCTTAACTCTTTCAGCCACATGACGTCATTTATCCTTCAATTTTGTTCTTTTCAGACGATTTTAATCCGCTTAAGAGGGGATTTTTGTGTGAAGGGATTAATGAAGGCTTTATCTAACTCCTCCTATTCGAAAAAAGTCACTCAATAAAAGTTTGGATAGGGCAAGAACTTAAAATATTTCTTAGTTTAATTGTTTTCAACACAAATTGCAAGTGCATTCCAATGGGTTCAGGCTTCAGATGAACGTGGGGCAACAACAATAACAACTACTACTTCTACAAATAATAATGATAATAATAATAATAATAATAATAATAACAATAACAATAACGTCGCAATTCTTCACACAACACAGTAATTAAATGATCACTTTTATACATTAACACAGTGACAAGGACTGTATATAATCACCATAATATACTGGCTCGTTATACAGACAAATATTCGCTTATTATACACTGCATCTGTTTTACGATCGAGGTATATTTGTCACTTTCCTTCCTGATGCATCATATACAGAATCAACTATACGGTAGACTAAGAAACATACCTATACCAAGCCCTGAATTCTCGGCTCCCCTACCACCTATTCCTTACCGATTTATTTCCCAAGCTACCTGTTAAAATCCCCCTCTTTTTACTTCTTACATCTTTTTAATATCAACATCGAATGGAAGAATACTCAATAATATAATAACGGAGCAAAATCAGAATCAACCAGTAAAGGAAGAGGTGTTAGTAAGCTTCCTAACCACGAAAGAATACCGCCCCAAGTCTCTCTCTCTCTCATGTTAGGAATATTAACCAACAGAAAAGATGAAAAGCAGAGGAAGTCAAATATTAGGACGAACTTTTGGCCCTACCTGTACAAGTCATCCCCCCACATCTGTGTGTGTGTGTGTGTGTGTGTGTGTGTGTGTGTGTGTGTGTGTGTGTGTGTGTGTGTGTGTGTGTGTGTGTGTGTGTGTGTGTGTGTGTGTGTGTGTGTGTGTGTGTCTCAAAGTCCACACAAAACCCCCCAACCCCACTAAAGAAGGCAGCAGCACAAACATCAAAGCCGGGCAAAGGTACCTACATAAAAACTTCAGAAAACGAATTGCTTTGTGTGTTGTTACCGTATACGAAAATAAAGAAGTCTAGTTTCCCTGGCCTCAAACTGGGTCGTGAAGCAATGGCCATCCAGGTAAAAATTTAGGCTTATTATAAATTCAAAGGTAATCAACTTACTTGGAAAAACAGAATTTTTTTTGGGGGGTGTATCTATATGCTTATACTGTATGTATGTTTGTAACTCTGGGAACGTGTGTGTGTGTGTGTGTGTGTGTGTGTGTGTGTGTGTGTGTGTAACTCAATGATCACTACAAGCCTACCTGACAATTCATATATGGTGTATATACACAGCATGTGTGGATCTATACAACTGTATGTACGAATGTATGTAAACGGCAGAGGCTGTTACTGCCTGCGCGCGCGCTTGCGTGCGTGCGTGCGTGCGTGCGTGCGTGCGTGTGTGCGTGTGTGTGTGTGTGTGTGTGTGTGTGTGTGTGTGTGTGTGTGTGTATTCAGGTCACCCAACTATCCAGTACAGTTAGTGTCCAGGCCATCACACACACACACACACACACACACACACACACACACACACACACACACACACACACACACACACACACGCACACACACACAGCCTCTTGTAGTCCAGATGGGCGTATCACTTGCACTGTTATCAGAACTTCTGTTTTGTATCACTCCTTTTCACTGTATATATTTATTTATTTATTCAGATTGTATCAGCATTCACGGTTCAGTTTTATAGTATCATATTGTCTGCTACACCATTTATTTGGATGTCTTTCCTTGTATTAGAACCGCTGAGAGGTTGTAAAGAGGGACGCCTTCACGAGATGGCACTCATATGACCGAGCAAAGGAACTGCCGGGTCATACAAACGTCCATGAACTCACTCCTTATCGCCCGAAAAAAGAACGATGGTTGACTGTAGAAGCAGGACAACTTCAGACTGCAGACCACTGGGTTCACATTTCAGATGAACTTGGGGCTACAACTACTACCAAAACGATGACGGGTACGAGAGAAGCCTTCACGTAACAGCACCGATGTCACCGGCTGGGTTCACTGCCTTGTTTTGTAAACGTCCTTACACTATTTCCCTATCTCCCGAAGGAGGAGAATGGACTGAAGGGCAATGGCAACTAAAGCCTGTAGTCTACCGGGTTCGCGTCTTAGTTGAGGCTGGGGGGGCAACGACAGGTCCGATGGTTCGCTATTTCCCGCCGATTTTTAAGCTGAGGGGAGATCTCTACACCCTAACAGGTAAACGAAGGATGTATTTAACACTTTAAGTTCGAAAATGTTCTCTGCAGCTGACTAAAACCGTCTGTGATAGTAATACAATAAATTACTCGTCATCAGACTTAACTAGCTAAAATCGCCTGCCGCTAGGAGAAGAACAATTAATAATCGAAAATGATAACCACTCATGGGTCAACAACTCAATCAACCGCGAAAAAAAAAAAAAAAAAAAAAGACTAAGGACAAGTCTACTAACCGCACCCACCCCATATCCGTATATACCACTGCCAGTATTTCCCCAAAGTGGCCCATATCATTGATCATACCTCATTAGCACCCCAGACATAATACCCAAGACGCACACCAAAAGTCACTCCAGACACACGGCAGAAACGCCCCGACGGGTGCACCAAAGTTCGGTGTGTGTGTGTGT
>NC_137007.1:33328712-33333712 GCF_032717465.1 Coenobita brevimanus | reverse complement strand
GGCCAGCTTTTGGAGGAATAATTGAAACCAGGGACAGAAAAAAAAAGGAAAAAGAAAAAAACAGGCACGATCAAAAAGATAATCTGCAAGCTAATAGAGCCGGGAAAATAGCTGTTAGAGAGAGAGAGAGAGAGAGAGAGAGAGAGGGAGAGAGAGAGAGAGAGAGAGAGAGAGAGAGAGAGAGTGAGTGAGTGAGTGAGTGAGAGTAAATGCATGAATGTATGAGGCAGAGGAGCGAGTGAGAGCGTGAGCGAGGATGAAAAATGTATGAGTGAGTGAAAAAGAGTGAGAGAGAGGGTGAGAGAATTTGAGAGTAAAATAAGGGTGTTAGGGAAACTAGCCAGCAGATGGGCGAGAGAGAGAGAGAGAGAGAGAGAGAGAGAGAGAGTGTGTGGAAAGCAAGCGAGGAGAGGGAGAGGGAAAGATTTTTAAAACGGAAAATAGTTGTTAACGAGAGAGAGAGAGAGAGAGAGAGAGAGAGAGAGAGAGAGAGAGAGAATGAAAGCAACTAAACGGGTTGGATAAGTGACAGAACTGAGAGGAAAATGAGAATGCGTGTGTGTGTGTGTGTGTGTGTGTGTGTGTGTGTGTGTGTGTGTGTGTGTGTGTGTGTGTGTGTGTGTGTGTGTGTGTGTGTGTGTGAGAGAGAGAGAGAGAGAGAGAGAGAGAGAGAGAGAGAGTGTTTGTGGTGGTGGGGAAAATATATGGAGGTACAGTAAAAGTGAGAGATGATGAAAAGTGAGAGAAAGTGAGAAAGAGGGGAGGGGAAGCCAGAATGGAGTGAGAGTTAGTTATAGAGATAGCGGCTACACAAAGGGCTGTGTGTGTGTGTGTGTGTGTGTGTGTGTGTGTGTGTGTGTGTGTGTGTGTGTGTGTGTGTGTGTGTGTGTGTGTGTGTGAGAGAGAGAGAGAGAGAGAGAGAGAGAGAGAGAGAGAGAGAGAGAGAGAGAGAGAATTACACCACGAAAAAATAAAAAGCCGGAAAACAGACTGGAAAAAAAAATAAGACAGCAAATAATTAGAGACAGGAGTGAGCGACAGAGTAATCAAGGAAATAGAGATAGGATGAAATAAGAAAATGAAAAAAGTGAGATAGGAATGCAAAAATTTGAGATAGTGAGCGAGTAAATTACATGAGTGAGCAGCGATGGGTGGTACTGGAGAGAGAGAGAGAGAGAGAGAGAGAGAGAGAGAGAGAGAGAGAATTACATCAACAGATTATACCATCAACGGAAGCAAAAATGTGCAAGAAAACAAGAATGTAAAACGGAAGACAGAATGACACACACACACACACACACACACACACACACACACACAAAGTTAAGGACGACGACCACGGCGATGACAATGACGATGACAATGACGACAATGATGATGATGATGATGATGATGATGATGATGAAGTACGAAAATGAACATCACAACAGAAATATCGCCAGAATGCCTATCAGAAACACAACATAGCTCAATTCTACAATAAAATGTGTCTAATACTACTTTTTCTTTTTTTTACTCATTATTACCATTATTATTATTATTATTTTTTTTTACATAGGGACAGATTTTTCGACAGCAAATGAAAACCGAATGCAAATAATTATTCAAAAATCTAGACGTCCAAATCTAGCTGCCAATACTGGATACTTTGTCCGTCATAAGAACACACAAATCACCTGTTCCAAATACTCCCTAAAATCGCCTGAATAAAACACAAAAATCGTACATATCGACCAAAAATCACCCGTATCGACCAAACATCGCCTTTATCAAACCTAGAAACTCGCCTGCATCGACCGAAAATCGCCCGTATCGACCAAAAATCGCCCGTACCGAACACACATGCGTCCCAAATTCGTCGTGTCAGCAGAAATGAGTCTCACAGGAGGAGAGAAATGAGTCTCGGCGGGGTGGTTGGGGCATATCCTAAGTGCACCATAACCATACTCTGTGCTGATGCTACACTGCCCTCACACACTTACTTTACACGACATCCAAACTGTGTGTAAACCTAATGAACTCTGGCGGGACAAACTTTTTTTTTTTTTTATCAAGGATGTCATTTTATAGATTAGGAATGTGTTTCCTTATTAAGAGTGAATAGGTTTTATTAATAAAGGTTGAAAATAAGAAAAAAAATCTTTTAAATGGTAAAAACTTACATTCTTATCTGCCTAGATTGAATGTATTTAATTCGTTTTCTACATATACAAAGATAATGAACCTCATTTTATCAAGACTCGATGTTTTTTGTCATGGACTTTTTTTTATTATCTGCCAAGGACAAAAGTCTTTTTATGAACTGAGGAAAATGTGTCATTCCGTTAATTAAAAGCATATATCTTATATTTTAGCAAGCGCGATTCTTGTTCATTAAAAATGCCATACATCACCGAGACTGACTGTCGTTTTATAAAAACAACAACGCCTTTTGTTGATAATAAATGAGCATATTATCACCAAGAACGAAAATCTTTGTTTAAAGAAGACATTTCTTTGTAACAGATGAATAGTTTATTATAAACTAAAAAATCGAAACCCTTACATTTATCAAGATCGAACGTCCTCATTTATCAAGACGGAATGTCTATTTATCAACAAGTGTCTTTTTACAGATAAAATAACGAACATTACATTTACAACCCATGAATGTGTTTCTACGTACTATTTTTCCTCTTTCTTACCAAGCAAGATTCCGTTTATTCCTGCAGGTGAGGCAAGGAGTCGAACCCGCTCCTCTCACAAGTTCACCAAAGCGTGTCCAAGGGCGTGTAAATACAACCACTTTCTGCTCAGCTACGGACTCCACATAAAAACATAAAAAGGAGATGCAAGTAACGATAAAAACCACCAACAAAAACGCCAACACAAATAATCGTAAGACCAAGGACGTGGAAATATGATGACTTTTGTTTAGCTACCGTACATAACAAACACGAAAAATGTATAGGGAAACAGGGAAAGCAAGGTGAGTGACAACAACTATCTATCTATCTATAGCCAGAAGCCTTAATCCCGCACGAGGTGGCCACAAACAAATCGCCTTCATGTCACCCTGTCCCTTGCCAATTCGCTGCCCTTCCCCCAACTTACACGTCCCTCTCTCATATACCTCTCTGCTCCATCCCTCCAAGTAACAATAAACGAAAAATGTTAAACGAAAGAGGGAAGGTGAGTGACCGCAACAGCTAACGATAGAAACAAGATTAAATATAGCCACTAATCACCATTTATAACCCTCGCTTTCCTGTCATAACAATATTAACAACACAGCAAAAATATCCATCACTCAACTCCAACCAATACCTTAAAATCATCCAACATTTTTCATTACCTGTCAACTCTTCCAATATGACAAAACTTTCACACTGTCCAGCACCAGAGAACAGCCAACACTTTCACTCTGACAACACTACAAAACAGCCAACACTTTCACTCTGACAACACTACAAAACAGCCAACACTTTCACTCTGACAACACTACAAAACAGCCAACACTTTCACTCTGACAACACTACAAAACAGCCAACACTTTCACTCTGACAACACTACAAAACATCCAACACTTTCACTCTGCCAACATTATAAATCAGCCAACACTTTCACTCCTGTCAACACTACACAACAGCCAACACTTTCACTCTGACAACTCTACAGAACTGCCAACATTTTCACTCCTGCCAACACTACAAACAAGCCAATACATCCACTCTTACCTGCCGCAAAACAAACAATCACCATTTTCAAAACAATCAATGCACTTACAAACGGCTAACACACAATCAACAATTTTCAAACATCCAACCACATATCTTCAATAATAATAATAATAATAAAAATAATAAAAATAATAATAATAATGATAATAATAATAATAATAATAATAACAATCTTTAGTTCATACTTCAAAATAGCCAACACTTTGAAGCTAGTCAATAACAGCCAACAATATACTACACAAACAATGGCCAAAAGTACACCGCAGAAATAATAGCTAAGACTCCAGAATCAACAAACACTCGCAGCAAGTCCATCCTACACAGCGAACCCACGCCAAAATCGCCAACTGCTAGAAATCACGAGGGTGAAATCTGTGAGGAATGATGAGGGATCCCTGCAGTTCTCATCGCTACAGGTCTCTTGCCTTTTCTCATTTCCTCCATTCCTGCTCTGTCGTTATCTCCTTTTCCTCCTTCCTCTGTCTACTTGCTTCCTTCTGTCTTTCTATCCTTCTCCCCTTTCCTTCGTTCCTTCCATTCTTCCCTCCTTTCCTTCCCTTCTTCTCTCTCTACCCCCATCCTTGCTTACTTCCTTCTTTCTACCTCAATCATTTCTTCCATCCTTTTTTCTTTCTCTACCTCCTTCCATCCTTCTTTCTTTCTCTACCTCCTTCCATCAATCCTTCTTTCTTTCCCTCTCAACCTACCACCCTCCTTCATTCCTTTTCTCCCGTCCTTCCTTCCATCTCTCTCTACAAAAAAGATAGAGAGAAACCTGAGAGGGTACAGTGAAGGATGAAATATGTGTAACTGATACCTGGGTTAAAAAAACGAGCCATACAAGAGATGTTTAGCAGAATCTCTTTACCTACACTACGCGCAGGTAACAAGTTCACGTAATCAAAATATTCAAAGGACATGATATTATGGCTAACGATAAATACTTCACAGTTGATCGCTCGAATTATACTAAAGGTAATGGGCATAAAATTTTCAGCAAACGATTCCAGTCACATGAAGCTCCGCATTTCTTTAACATAACTGCAAATATGTGGAACAAATTGTCCTCCAATGTACAAAGGTGTGATATAACGCTAACTCTTCAAAACTGCTTGGTTAAGTATCTGTCTTCTAAACCCCAGCCAAGTATGTTCATTTCGGAATAATACATTTCTGTAGTATAGATCACTTTTGTTTTCTTTCAGTACTTGGAGATACAACCGCAGTAAGAACATCGATACGTATTGTTCACTTAACATTACTTTCCTTTTAGGGAAGACA
>NC_137007.1:33321212-33323712 GCF_032717465.1 Coenobita brevimanus | reverse complement strand
TGTGTTCTATGGGTAACTGATCCGTAGGGCAGAGGTACACCGATCCCTGTCACCGGAGACTTTCACCCGAAGCAACACGGCGTGGGTAAAGGTGAGGGAGGCTTTAGGGTGTAGGGTGAGAGGTGCGTGTGAGTGAGTTTTCCCGCTGGAGTGTTTCAATTCCTTTACTTGGGTGCTGGAGACGGACGCCTTCATGTGATGGCATCGATATAACCACGTCGCTCATCTGCCTGGCTATACAAATGTACTTCAAATATTTCCCTATCCCCCGAAAGGAAGATGGTAAACTGCAGGATATAATCAACATAAGCCTGCAGTCCACCGGGTTCACGTTTCAGAAGAACCTGGAGCTACAACAACGACTACCTTAAGTTGGCCCAGATTTTCGTCCTTCTGTAGCTCATTCCACGTAGTTCGGTGATAGAAAGACAATACTACAGCTCTACAACGTTTCCATAACACTTCTTCGTGACTAGCATCACAGTCCACTTTCAAGATGTAGGAACGGCAGTTTTAAACCAAATTATAGCAAAAGGAGTATAAAGTGGAAAAATTATCGAAGCAATCTTACCGGGTGCGAAAAAGTGCAAACAACTTTAGAAACGTACCAATGTACCCACTTAAATGTCCGCCCCAGTCAGGATCGGACCCAGAGATTAACGAGTGGTAGATTAGCATGCACGCCCAGCCAGAGGATCCCCACTCTGGATGGACTCTGGGATAAGGCGTCGGGAAACAGTTACGGACAGATTGTGAATATTTTTGTAAAGAAAAGAAGACTGACATAAGAAATATCTCAGGTAATACGAGTATCTGGATAAACTCCTGGATTTGCCACAGACAGGCAGGCAGACAGACAGACAGACAGACAGACAGACACATAAAGACAGACAAACGGACAGATATATATTATTGTACAGATTAACAGATTCATAAAAACACACACGCAAAAAAAGGCATACAGATTCAAACAATACACGAAGATATACGAGTAAGACAAAATTAAACACAATTAAAAAAAAAAAAGATCCCTGACTGACAACAAAGATATTATTGAAGAATATTATTAGGAGAGGCAAAGCTTGAAAAAAATATACCCCCTCCCCCCTTTAAAAAAAAGACGAAAAAGCTACACATAAAAACCGAACAACTAGGGTAAACTAAAAGACTGAATACTCACCTCAGAAGAAGGGTAGATACGTGAGAGGGCCAGCAACTTCTTCCACATCCTTAGCAAGCGTTCTGGAAAGGGAAGTGAAGAAGAGAATATTAGTGTATCATGCTCACGACCCTTGCCTACTCTCCTTTCAGTCTTATAATGTTTTTCAATACAGTGAGATGGGAGGGATTATGGAAGGTTACAGTGGCCCTTGGTATGCCCATTGCCCGTGTACTATGTTGTTTAATTGAACACACACACACACACACACACACACACACACACACACACACACACCCACACACACACACACACACGCTCATTAACAGCCGTTCTAGAATCTCTCTCTCTCTCTCTCTCTCTCTCTCTCTCTCTCTCTCTCTCTCTCTCTCTCTCTCACACACACACACACACACACACACACACTGACAGACTACACCACCCAACAGTACCACTTCTGACAAAGGCATTCACAATTCACCAACCGACTGTGTCCAACCAGAGGGTCTCTTTGTAACGCGGCAGGTACAGGGGTGTTACAAGGGAACTGTACCGTAGCATGGCAGATACAGTACGGGAATAAACCTTCTTATGGTCAGGATAACTCTAGTGTTCTGTGCTAAATAAAGTCTAACTAATTTATTAAGATGCGAGTTAGCTTGAGAGAGAGAGAGAGAGAGAGAGAGAGAGAGAGAGAGAGAGAGAGAGATTCTAAATTTTCATCACTGCTACTCATACAATCACAACAATTAAAGTATTCTATCTATCAGTGTATTTTTATTTAGCTACGTGCGCGTCCATGTCAAAAGCATGCTGGTGCGGGCGACAGTTCTGCTTCAATGTGACCCTATCATTAAGTCCACCCGCGTGATAGAAGTGAAGCACCACACACACACTGACATGCCACTATTAATGCAGCAAGAAAGAATAAGGCTAAGTGAGAATTTGAGAAAGTGAGAGAGTAAGTCAGTGAGAAAACCAAGAAAGTAAGAAAGAAAAAGCATAAGAAAGTAAAAAGAGCCTACGAGAGAAAGAGAGAGAATAAAGCTGAGAAAGTGAGTTAGTGAGAAAGTAAGAAATAACTAAAGTGAGAAAGCTCAAAATAAGGGAGAAAGTAAGAAAAGGCCCAAGTGAGAAAGCCAAGAGTGAGAAAGTAAGAAAGAGGCTAAGTGAGAAAGAAAGCCAGTGAGAAAGTAAGCCAGTAAGAAAGCAGGAGACAGCGAAAGTGAGAAAACCAAGAAAGTGAGAAATTAAAAAAGTAAGAGAGTGAGCCAGAGCGGCCCCCAACCTTCCCCAGGTGTGCAGGGAACTAATTAGCGTGATATTGACGGGGCAGCCAGG